>NW_020955033.1:3204730-3209680 GCF_900497805.2 Vombatus ursinus | reverse complement strand
TCCTCCTCCCCCTCTCTCTCTCTCTCTCTCTCTCTCTCTCTCTCTCTCTCTCTCTTCCTTCCTTCCTTCCTTCCTTCCTTTCTATCTCAAGTCACCCAATCTGTGCCTCTATACCTTGGCTCCACATTCTTGTCTTTTTCCTCTGCTTGGTCTTGACACCTAACCCTTTGATCCTGGTTTATCTTTTGTATTAATAGTACTCATGTATTTTTTTTTTCCTATACTAAGTGACTCCTTGTTATAGATGCTAGTCTGCATTCCTCATTACCTGTTATGTCCTGGAAACCTGGCTCAGCTCCTGGCCATGGCCTCTTATAGGCTACTAATATCCCTAACCTGGCACTAACATCAAGAAGATAATTGGTGGTTATACTTGTTTTTGTTGAAAAAAAAAAAGAAGCAAGATTATGTTTGTCATTTAATTAACTCTCAAAATCTGAGAACTCATCTCTAGGCTCTGTTGGCACTCTAACAAAAACCTCTTGAATTTCCAAAGCTTTTGCATATACCAATACTGTCAATTAAACCTTCGGTTCACTATTATTCAGTTTAGTACTTTGCCAAATATGCTACTCTTCATATGTTCAAAGATATCACCCCTGGCTTACAATCAGAATGACCTGAACTTTCAACGAATTAGTACATATGCAGTGAGACTCCTGGAATACATATCTCATGCTCTTATGCCTGGTGCCCCTTGTGAGCAATATTTGAGATGGCCTCCTGGGCTTAGGGATTCAATCTATGGCCACTAAACAAAATGAAGGGCAATATCCTCTAATATTAATAATGATAGTTAACATTTATATAGCACCCACTATATGCCAGGCACTGTTAAACACTTTACAACTAGAGTTTCATTTGATCCTCACAAAAATCCTAGGAGGTAGGGATATTATTATGTCCATTTTATAGTTGAGGAAACTGAAGTGAATAGAGGTTAAACGACTTGCCCAAGGTCACATTTTTAAGTAAGTATCTGGGGCCAGATATGAACTCAGGTCTTCTTGACTCCAGGCCTAGTGCTCTATTCATCGTACCACCTAGCTGTTAGATCTTGTTCATATGACTTGTAGCTGAAACCTCCTATTATGTGATGTTCCCCTCTCCTACTCCCCATTAGAGTATGTACTCCGTTTGCTTTTATGTCTAGTATTTAGCACAGTGCTTCACACATAGTAAGTGTTTAATAAAAGCTCATTCATTCATTTTGTCCAGGAACTACTAAAGCTCCAAGAGACCTCATACTCACCACAAATTATATTAGGCTCCCTATAATCCTTCTTTGCCAATGAGATGTCTTTTTAAGCCTAAAGCCAGGACTTATATGGAACCATCCTGATGTAATAGGTAAACTAATATCAGATTATCTAAAACTTCAGTTCACACCATAATATCAAAGGCTGACCTGACAGTATAGTACCAGCTCTTTAAATGGTCATTTGGAGATGTTATATAGTTCTTTCTTTCATTTGTGTCAATAGTAACTGTTAATATGAATAAAGAAACTGAATCAGTGACCATATGTAAACAGAGATGGTAGTCCTAATTTTTCAGAATAAGATGCTTCTGTAGGAGTAAGGAAAGTTCTCTTACTCTCTGCTAAAAGTCAACAATAGACAAGGAAAAAAAAGTGTAGCTCCAAGGACTCCACTTGCATGTGGGTCACACGGAAATCATTTTATGTTTGAGACAATTTGTGAGTCAATATACATTTAAACCAGAGCTCATTAGCTCCTCACAAATGTGTTTCTTTTACTAGAACAACTAGAGGACACATACAAAGCAAAAAATATTTAATTTAAAAGTATAGCAAAATAAAGGACAAGAAAGATCCCTTTTATACATATATTCCTACAGTTACCACTTCACCAGTGTGAGAAGGAGCGCATATATGTAGGAAATACAGGGACACATACAGAGGGAACATACAGAGGTCACACGACCAGGGCAACTTGTGCCTCTGACATCACATAGCCGCCAGCATCCTCTGGTGATGTTATCCTACTGTTCTCTGCTGAGCTGATTTCTGCTACCATCTGCTGGTCTTCAACTGTAGTCTGGTTTATATGCTGAGCTGCCTTGACAGTTGCTAGGATTCCATCTCTGAATAAATTATAGTCAAATAGCCATATAGCCTGGGATGACTTTATGCTTTTGAGATGAAAACTTCAATACAGAAATCCAGTCCACAAGTGTTTAAATCTGTTTTTGTTCTGTTTTGTATGTGTCATGTCAGCTGCTCTGCAAACTCTAATTCTTACCTGAGGAAAAAAAGAAAAAGCAACAACAAAACTTTTCATTCTTCTAATGGCAAAATTCTTATAAGTGGTTCAGACAAATCGTTCCTAGTTGCTATGTTTAGCCAAACTATAAAAGACCGGGAAAAAGATGAAGTAAGGTTACTCATTTCAACAGCTGCCTCCTAGGCTCTCTCCTTCCCCTTATGCTTTTTTGTATAGCATGCAAATCACAGATCATATGGACTAGGCTGGATGAGAAGACCTAAAGTGCTGGTGACCTTTACTCTTTCCCCCCCACAACAAAGAAATAAATGTATTGAGATTGTTCAGCTGTTTCAGTCACATCCAACTCATCACCCTATTTGGGGTTTTCATGGCAAAGATACTGGAGTGGTTTGCCATTTCCTTCTGCAGCACGTTTTAAAGATGAAGAAATGGAGGCAAACAGGGTTAAGTGACTTGTCCAAGGTCACTCAGCTAGTGTCTGAGGCCTGATTTGAACTCAGGTACTCCTGACTGGGCCTTCACTCTATCCACTGTACCACCTAGCTGCCTCTCTTCTATGCCTTCTTAATGCTTGCTACCAAAATAGGTATTAAGATAGTATTCTAACCATTATTTGAGTAGGAGTATAATGCTTGTCAACAATTTTTCTTTTTTTGGCAAGGCAATGGGGTTAAGTGATTTGCCCAGGGTCACACAGCGGGTGAGTATCATATGTCTGAGGCTGGATTTGAACTCAGGTCCTCCTGACTCAAGGGCTGGTGCACTATCCACTGCGCCACCTAACTGCCCCAACAATTTCAAGAGATTTCAAATCATGCACATTTCCTACATTTTTTCAGAATAGATCTTATCTTGAACTAAACTCTTCATTATTAATATAAATATTGCTTTTGCTTTATCCACGCAGGCAATCTCACTGGCTGGTTTAAGATGTACTGTAAAGGGTCAGTTTGTCTCCACTATTTCTAAGAGCATCTCTGAGAAACACTCAGAGTCTTGGAGCTCTGGAACCTTTGTGCATCCTTGAAGTTTGAACAGCTGGGAATGGAGAATTGTGCTTGCTTCTGGAGTGCAAAAAATGCCCAACAGCATCTGACCTCTTAATCCTATTATCAAACTGTGTTAGCAAAAGAATTGATTTTAAATAATACCAGTTTAGATGTGCAAGTAAAGATTTGAATGATGAATGCATAATTCTCTTGGTATCTCTGGCTTTCAGCAGAGTATCAAGTTGTCTTAAACTTCCCATTACACTTGCTAGGGACTTGATGCCAGACTAATTTTTTTGCAGCCTGCATTAAAAATCTCTGCCAATTGAAGAGCTTTTATTTTTTTTCAGGTCAGTTAAAATGCAAATCCCGTTTCAATGACTTTCAGTCTTCTTTGTTGACTAGTGGGTATTTAAATATCTACCCCAAATTAGTTAGTAAGACAATATGAAATTCACTATTTGTAGATTTTTGGGAATTGATTCTATACATGTTTCTAATATGATTTTTATCTACTCAGCCTTTAAAAAATACGTCATAGATAATAAATGTTTCTTGAAATCACTGCAAAGGAAAGTGCCGGGTGCAAGCAAAGGATAGTTCTAATTATACAAAGAAATGGAACAGGGCAAATATTAGTCAGTTTTATGGGGAAGGATGATCATTTGAACAGTTAAACAGAAGAGAATGATAGGATCATAGGGATCTGGAGAAGTCCAAAGTCATAGAGGCGGCTTATAGATTTGATATAGGTGAGCAACATCAGAATGTGGAAATTAGATTTATAGGGGAAAATGAATGTAAAATAAAAAGTCAACACTATTGACAATACTTAACAGGAAAATCTCTTTTCAGAACAGAAGTAATAATATATGATGAAATTTCAACACATCATAATATCATATCTTAATGGAACTTGTGTATAGCTGAGGATAGGTGCTAACCCCTTGAACAATATGCTGACTTTGTTATGATTGTAGCCTCAAGGTACATGCCGTTGTCTTATTTTATTTTGTAAAATTTTAAACTTAACCTACACCAAATAAGGTAATCATTTCCATATGCAAAGCAGAACAAATCAAAGATGATTGTGCATGTAGTTGTAAATATGTACTGTGTACATATAGCTTGCTTCTCTAAGACTATAACAAATTCAACTTTATGTTAAAAGTTCTCTTCCTTATCTGTTTCCTACTAAATTTCCTTCTGATCTCTTCTGTGTATTTTTAAAAAATCTTCAATGACTCTCTTTGCTTACTTGTTTTTTTCTTTTGGTAACCCTATTACTAGTCCTCCTTCCTCCAACAAATCTTACCCCCTCCCCCCCAAAAAATGTGAAAGAAAAACAAAACTCTTGTATGAAAAATGCATGGCCAAACAAAACCAATCTCCATATTGACCATGTCCAAAAATACATGTCTCATTCTGCATCTTAAATTCATGACCTCGCTGACAGGAGCTGTATAGCATTATTATTACCAGTTCTCTGAAATGCCAGTTCATCATTGCATTGATTGGCAACCTATCTATCTATGTGTCTATTTATCTATTTTCCTTTCTTTCTTCTTTCTCTTTCTTTCTTTCTTCCTTCCTTTCTTTTTTTCTCCCCTTCCTTCTTCTTCTTCCTTCCTTCCTCCTTCCCTTCCTCTTTCCCCTTTCCCCTTCCTTCCTTCCTTCCTTCCTTCCTTCCTTCCTTCCTTCCTTCCTTCCTT
>NW_020955033.1:3176925-3204720 GCF_900497805.2 Vombatus ursinus | reverse complement strand
CTTCCTTCCTTCCTTCCTTCCTTCCTTCCTTCCTTCCTTCCTTCCTTTTTTCCCCCTCCCCTTTAAAAATTGCTTTACATATTATACAAATCAACCTTGGGATCTTCTTTAATCATTATTATAACTGGGTATCATAAAGAAATCCTTTCATTTCCTCAGCAAACATATCCCTTAAGCTGTGTCTTCATAGTTGATTAGGAGACTGTTTCAATAGTACAATGGGTGTGAGGGACTGAAGTAGGGTGGTGGCTATGTGAATAGAAAGTGGAATATGCTAGAGGTGTCATGAAGATGGAAATGACAAGATTTGGCAAATAATCAGGTTTATGTGGTGATAGAGAAATCAAGGATGACCGAGATAGGGCATTTTAATCTTTGTATCCTTAGCACCTACCACAGTGACAGACATATATTATGTGCTTAATAAATGCTTGTTGATTAATTTGAAAAGGGGAGCAGCAGCCAGGGAAGGAAGTTTGAGTTAGAGAGCATGAGTGGAACCATAGGTCAGTTTATTGTCATGCCTGCTCTTTTCCAGTAGCATTGATTTAATTACTGTTTTTATAACAGGATGTGAAAGGGGCAAGAAACAAGGTGAAAGCAGGATACATACCAGCTGCATAAATTGCAAGATGCCAGGGTAGGCTCTGGTTTCTTCAGTTCAAGTTTCATTACTTCTATTTATTAACAATATGGCTTTGAGCAAGTCACTACACCTTTCTGAGCTTCATTTGCCTTATTTGTAAAATGGAGATGATAAAATGTGCACTACTTCTCACGTAGGATTATTACTATTTGATTCTTCCATGGGTCTGTGAGCTCATCAGTGTGGTTACTCCCTCCAGTGAAATAGATCACAACCTATCCATACCTTTTCATCTTGTGCTACTCTTGTTCATACTCTTCCAACAAATCCTGGACAACAGGTCTGTCTGACAGGTTGGGAGCTTTCTTCTATATATTTAAATATTTTGCAGATGCTAATGGGGCACACGAGCTATCCATCAGCTCTCACTAGCTCTTGCTAGACAACTGGCCCATTTTACAGAGGAAATGTCTGATGTCATTCTTTGTATTGTTTATTTATACATTTTCCTCCTCAATGTGAAATCTACCATGTGCCTATTGTAAGGATCAATTGGTATGAGTAATATTCTTTGTAACATAGTAGGTACTATATAAATATTATAGACTATTTCTATTATTACATTCCCTTAGGTTGTGCCAATACTAAAAATATTGGGGAATTTCAGTATCACATAAACAGAGTGTTAGGTATTATGAAGGACGTAAAAGAAAAAAAAAGGATGCTTATCGAGATGGAGATCCTTTTTTTTCTTTTTTACTTTGCAAACAACTCATTTTAGAAAAAAAGTGGGGGGAGCAAAGTAAGCCCTTCTTTTCAGTCTGCTTAGATGTTTGTTTAGGGCTTTGCTACATCAATAGGATTCCAACTCTTCCTGGTTTGGTATAGCTCACAAAGTATCATAAATGTGAAGGTGGAAGTCAGCCTAGAAGTCATCTGTTTCCTTTCAGCTCCCAGGGCCTCCTCACCTTGGAACATCCATTGACCGTGCCAGATCTCTTCTCCCATTGATGAGTTCCTTCCAGGGCCTCTGTTTAGAAAGGGGCTGAGCCTGGTCAGCCTTCATTTCCCTTCCCAGATGTGCTTCTGACTTCAATGCCATCCTACTTTCATCCTCCCCACCTCCACCCCCTTTTCAGCCCATTAGAATGTAAGCTTCTTCAGAGCAGGCACCATCTTTCTTTTCACTTGCCTGTGTTCGTTCTTTCCTGATCTTTGGTGAAGAAATTTTAGAGATGGAGTGAACTTTGGAGCTTTCAAAATTTAGAATAACCAATAGAAGTTCAGCGACAAGACATAGGACAGATTGCATAGCCACTGTAGCTGAGCAGAGGGAGAAGCAGCTACCTGTGTGACCCACCCCAGCAGTGAAATAACCTGCTGGCCAGGATATAGAATCTTTAAAGCAAGGAATCAGCTTATCCATCAGCTGGACTGCATTTGGGAGTCAACTTGGTGGGAGGACTGGTTTCTTAGTTTCCTCTGCTGGATCCTTATCCAGGTCACATTCACTAACCATAGGTCTTCAAAAAGGTTATATCCTGGGCCCTCTTTTTCACTTGGTGATCTCATTATCTTATTATCATTTCTATACTGATAATTATCTGGTTCAGTCCTAACGTCTCTGCTGACCTCTGGTCTCAATCTCCAACTGCATTTCAGACATCTTGAAGTGGAAGTCTAGTAGATTCTTAAACTCCATATGTCTAAAATGTAACTCTAAAACTTTCCTCCTTAAGTCTCTACCCTTGCAATCTTTTTTTTTAAGGCAATTGGAGTTAAGTGACTTGCCCAGGGTCACACAACTAGTAAGCCTTGCAATCTTTTGTATGATTGTTGAGGATACCACTATCCTCCCAGTCTCTCAGGCTTGTGTCATCCTCAACTCCTCACAACCTCTTATTCCCCAGATCCAATCTTGTTGCCAAGGCCTGTCAATTTCATCTTTACAATATCTTTTGAATATGATCCCTTCTATCCTCTGATACTGCCATTACTCTGTTGCAAACTCTCATCACTTCATGCTTGGATAATTTCAAGAGCTCGTTGGTGAGCCTGCTTGCCACAGGTCTCTCCCAACTCCGATACACCCTCCATTCAGCCACCAAAATAATTTCCCTAATGTGCAGGTCCAGCCTTATCAACCCCCTACTAAAAAAAAAAAAATTCTAGTGACTCCCTATCACCTCCAGGTTCAAGTACAAAATCCTCTGTTTAGCAGTGAAAACTCTTCATAACCTAACCCCCCACCACCTTTCCAGTCTTTTCCTTGCTGTTCCATGAACAGGACAGTCTATTTCTCAAGTCTGGGCATTTTCTCTGGCTGTCCCCTAAGCTAGGAATGCTCTCTTTCCTCATCTCTACCTCTTAACTTCCTTCAAGTCTCTGCTAAAATCCCATCTTTTACAGGAAGCCTTTCTTCCAGATCCTCTTAATTCTAGTCACTTCTCTCTTTTATTTCCTTTTTGTCCTGTATAGAGCTTGTTTGTACCTTTTTGTTTGCTTGCTGTCTTCCGCTTTAGACTGTGAGCTCCTTGAGGGCAGGGACTAGCTTTTCCATCTCTTTGTATCCCTAGAGCTTAGTACAGTGCCTGCCACATAGTAGGCACTTAATAAATGCTTACTGACTAAAGTTTGATCTCATTCTTCCCATGTACTAACTATGATGGTGGAGGGGTTTGGGGAGAGAGTGGGGAGAGAGACAGATACAGATACAGAGGCAGAGAGAGACAGACAAAGAGAGATAAAGACACAGAGACAGTAACAAAGACAGAGGCAGAAAGAGATGGGCAGAGACAAAGACAGAGAAACAGAGCTACACAGGTACTTCCTATGAAAAATCATGAGGGTTCCTTATGTCAGCCTCTGCACTTAGTCTGCAATCCCTATCACCAAAACAATTGTATCTTTCCTGCCACAATTCCAGTCCTCAATTTAGTCCCCCTGTCCAGTTGTTACTCTTTCTTCCGTTTACTACTCCAGATAAGTTCAGGCTTACATAGGGAGGACTAAAAACTTCAGCCCCATCCAGCCAAAATCTTGTAATGCCTGTGCTGAGGGAATTACTCTTTAAGACATTAGATTCTAGCTTTGAGGGATCCACATGGCTAGTCCCTGGAGATTAATTCTGTCTATAGATGTTTCCAAAAGGCACTACATTTCGTAGGAAATATTTTCCTTACTTGTTTTAGATGTTATTGTTGAAATCAATATTCTTTCTCAAGGAGAAGGTATGGTTAATTCCTCTGGATTTCTCCACTATGTTCTCATGGTTAAGGTCAGTTAAAAATTAGTCTTTACTCTTCAAGCTCCCCTACCCTGTCTCCTTGCCCAACTGACTTCCTTGGATCTAAGAACTTTCTATGCTTTTCTAACAGCATTCTTCAGGTAGCAAACAAATAATAATTGTTGATAATTTGTCTTCTATTTTTCCTTTTCTTTGCTCCATGTTGACAGTGCTTCCTATTCCTGAAATGCTTTCTACCTTCTTACCCACCATGTTAACTTTTGAAATGATTGCATGAATGATGTCCTTCATTGCTTCCTGTTTCTTAACTTGTACTGGAAATGGAAAGTCTTTCTAGCTCAGTTAATTGTCATATGATCCATGTATTCATAGGCCTATGACCCACAAAGCTCAGAATTATGTCCTTTGGTAATTACTTATTAGTCAACAAGTAATTCTGGAGTACCATGTGCAAAGCACTATACCATGTGCTATGGTGGGGTTGGAGAGAGGGGAGGACAAAAAAGGAATAAAAGGCATAATTTCTGTTCTGAAAGAGCTTTAATCTAGTAACAAATAATAATGCAAGTCATTTTGAATTCATCTTTTTCCTTTATTTCACTATTTCTACCTTATATAATCCTCTCATAGTCAAAGATTTTTTTCCTTCTTTAAAAAGTACCTTCTTTCCCCCTCTGGTTAAGGTTTAGTCAAAGATCCTGGTGGGGATTATCTTGGCCTTTGGATTCCTTTAGGGTCATATTTAGGACTTGGCTAAAGCACAGTTTTGGCTCTGGGCACCCCTTCCTAACAAGCATTCTGCTTGGCAAAGCCTGCCAGGTGCCTGATTATGCAGAGAAATGGGATGGGATTACTCAGTGTGACAGTCATGAGAGATTTCACAGATCACGAGACTTTGGAGAGACAAGTCAAAAGCAAGCCATAGAAATGTGGTCTGCCATCTTCCCATTTAATGAGAGTCCTATGCCATGGCAGATAGTCCATCAGGGGTACAAGGTCAGACACTCTCCTTGTTTTCTTGGACCCTCCCTCCACAAGGACAAATGCCTTCAGGGTGGGCAACTCTGGCTTCTCATTTTCATTTTTGGAAAATTCAAGCTTTGCTTTGTACCTGGTCAGCCGCAGGGAAATTGGAATTCAAAATGACTTGGTAGATAATAAGCCTTTAAGTAATGGCACTTTTACGGTCCACTCTCAAAGGACTACAATGCCAACTTTGTTGTGAGGCAGATGGTAGGGAAAAAGGTGGATGTGAATCTGATCATTTAGCAGGCAAATTAATTTATGTGACAATAACCAGCCTTCAAATTGGGTTTATTGACTCATTACATTTTCTCCCTATGAAATTTTGTAAAATGCCAAACTCTACATTTTAAAGGAGCTGAAGGTTATTTTCTCATCTAAATAAGGAACAGACTCAGAACTACCAGAAATCTATAGTAAACTGTATTACTCCAACTTCAAGTAAGCCAGTAATCACTGTGTTGTTCAAGGGATAATATATTTGTAATAAAATTAGGGTCCCTTTGGGAACTTTCAACCCATCTTAAAAAACCCTCAGCAATTATTTAATTTCCAGAACACTTTCTTTTTGAGACACTTGGTTCTTTATAGGAAATTCTGTGACTCCCAAGGACAAATTTTGAATGAAGTAGACAAAGAATGAAAAGAATATATACCAAGGGGGAAAATACTGTTTTATCTCTATCAGACTTTTCTGGAGGTCAGAGTTATTTATTTACTATTGGATAAATCCCTCATCTGACCTTCCAGAGTCTGGTTAATAAGAAATGAATGGAAAATCAGGACATAGGAAATCAATCAGGAAATTAAAAAGAATACACACTCTGTAAACCATTCAGTAAATTATTCAACCAATTTACCAAGGGTTAGAATCACTGCAATAGCAGTCTCCAGTCTAACCATGGTACCGTGGAAGAGCATGACCTCTGGAATCAGAGGATCAGAATTCAAAACCTGTCTCTGATGCTTACTCCTTATATGACTTCAAGCAAGACATCTAAATATCCTGGGCTATATTCTTCTCAATTATGAAATGAGAGGGTATCTTCTGAATTTGGGGAAGCTCGGTGGAGCAGTAAATAGAGCCCTGGGCCTAGAGTCAGGATGACCCGAGTTCAAATGTAACCCCAGACACTGACTAGCTATGTGACCCTGGACGTCACTTAACCCTGTTTGTCTTAGTTTCTTCATTTGTAAAGTGAACTGGAAAAGAAAATGGCAAACCACTCCAGTATCTTTGCCAAGGAAACCTCAAATGGAGTCATGAAGAGTCAGACATGACTGAAACTACTCAACAACAACAACAACAACAACAGCAATAATCACAACAACTTCTGAAGTCCTCCTAGGACTAGATCTGTGATCCTATGAACCTTTCATTTTTAGGTATTCTTGTACATGCTGTAGGGTCTTGTATCAGAGGGATAAGAACAGAACCTGTGATTTCATTGGTATAGGGAACACCTTGGTGAGGAAATTTCTTCTATCAATCCAGGTTGGCATCTTCTCTACAACGTACAGTCTTAGAGCATTGCCAAGAACACCAAAAGATTAATTGATTTGCCTGGGATCATACAGCCTGTATGTGTCAGAGGCAGGGCTTGAGCTTCAAGGCTTAATGGCTTTGAAGTCAGCTCTGTATTCACCATTCCATGATATTTCCCACATGGCTGAAAATGATTTAGTCCAAACTTCTGTACGTGGATAGGTCCACATCTAAATCGTTATGATTAAGGGAATCCATAACCTTGTACTGTGATCTATTCCAATAATTACTATCCTTCACAGGCTGTTACAATGCTACTAATCCACCTCTAGTCCTTACCTTTACCAATTAATCCTATATAACACTGTCAAAGTAATTTTATAAAGTACAGTTTTTTTTATTATTGTAGTCACCTGCTCAATACCACTGATGACTCCCCATTATCTATCAAATGAAGTTCAAACAGCTTAGCTTGGCTTTAAATGCAGCATTTGAAATCAGAGGACCTGGGTTGGAAACCTGGCTCTGACACTACCTGTGACTTAACTGGTATCATTTCATTTCTCTTTGTCTCTGTTTCCTCATTTGTAAAAAGAGAAAATTGGACTAGATAACTCCTAAGGTCCCTTCCAGCTCTAAATCTATGATCCTATCTTGTCAACATCATCTCCCACTATTCTTCTTCATAAACCCCATTAACCAATCAGATTAAATTACTTATCATTTCCTGATAAGGTCCCATTCTCTCCTAACTTCATGTCTTTGCTCAAACCATTCTTTGTGCCTGAAATGACCTTCCATCCCTCCCCCACCCCTTTTCTGTGTCAAAATTCTACTTACCTGTCAAAGGGCTCAAATATTACCTTTTGCAAGAAACTTAAAAGTAACATCTTCCTCCTCTCAATTCTAACAGTACTATACATTTGTACCCCAAATTTGTTTCCCTTTCTTATAGCATCTATTAGATCCAGTCTTGTATTATTATTCCTATGTATCTCATTTCCTTCTCATCTCTTCCCCCCTACTCCCCTAGACTGAAAACTAGTTGAAGAGAGGAATTTTTGTTCACTCATCTTCCTATTCCTCAAAGTGCTTTGCATTTAGTATGAGCTCAATAAATGTTTATTGAATCAATCTATCATTTATACAAGAGCTAACATTTCAAAGAGCTTAACATTACAGCTCTGTATATTAATCTTCAGGGGGATCATTCTGTACCACACCGAAAAAGTAGATTGTATTTCAGATGACAGATTTTGATTAAAATAGGTCTTGTTGGCAAAAAAACCATACGATTTTGCTACAGTAAGTGGTGCTAGGATGAATGCCAGTTTCCATTCTATTTTAGTGTTGAAATAAACATTAGGACTTCTATAGTATAAAGTGAAGAAAAATACTTAAAAAAACCTTAAGCTATTTTGAATTAAGGATCAAAACTGTTGCTATTGTTGGAGTTGATATGGACAACATTGTTTGCTAATTCATTAACCATTAACTAGTAGGAAAGAACTTTAGAGACCATTTTAGAGATAATAGCATAACTCCTTCATTTTAAGTGAGGAAATTGAAGGACAATTAGATTGAGTGCCATAAGAATGGTCCCAGTGATGATAACTCTAGAGGTGAGAGACTGGGGATAGGGAGAAATATTTGAAAAGCTGTTATATGTAAGCGCAATTAGACTTGTTCTGTTTGACTACAGTGGGAAGAACTAAGAGCATTTGGAAGCAGTTGTGGATTTCAACTCAATATAAGGGGAAAAAAAGCTTCCTAACAATTAGAGATGTTCAGAAATAGAATGGACTGCCATGAGAGGGAGTGGCTTTCCTATCACTGGAGGGCTTCAAGTGAAAGCTAGATGACCACTTATCAAGTATGGTGTAGAAGGGATATTCAGGGATAATTTGGACTCTGGGGTATATACCTACTCTAAGATTCTATAATTCTGTGAAACAAAGTGCTGTAGGAATTTGGAGAAGGAAGAAAAAAATTTCCAGTTGGAGTGATTGGGATGGTTTCCTGAAATTGTTACATGAGTTAGATTCCATCCTCTTCTTTAAGGATATACTTCATATCTCATTAGCACTAACATTTACTACTCATCGACTATGTTCAAAACATTGTGGTAGATAGTGGGGATAGGAATATGGATAAAGTCTAATCCTGGCAATTCATTGGTATAGGAAATTCCAGGGTGACAATTATCCTCATTTTCCTCTCATCCTCTTCAACTACTTTTTTTGTGTTGTCTTCTCCCATTAGGAATGTAAGTTCCTCAAGGGCAGGGAAGGTCTTTTTTTTTCTACTTGTATTTGTATTCCCAATGCTTAAAGCTTGGTACACAGGTAGATGTTTATTAAATGCTACTTAACTGGTTTTTTAGAAACTTATAGTTTTACAGAGTTGCTTAGAATATTGAATGAAAGGTTAAATGACTTGCCCAGGTTTATGCAACTAATATGTATCAAAGCTGGGACTTGAATCCATGTCTTTCCAGCTTCAAAGTTAGCTCTCTATTCACTGAAATGCTACAACGGGGATCTGAAGTAAAAAAAAGAAATAGTCCCTGTCTGTAAGGTACTTATGTTCTATCCACGTCTCTTTTGAATATAAGTTGATTGATGAGTTCATTCTTTTTAGACAGCTTTCTCCTTTCTCAGGATCATTTATTTATCTTCAGAATTTCATTCCTGAGACCTTCCAAGTCTCCTTGGCTGATTTTACTTATGAATATGACATTATGAAATTCTACCTATCCCATCTCTCAATTCTTTGAAATCCACTCTCCCAAGATCTTGGATTTGTATTAAATTGTTTTTCTAGTTTTTCTCTTCTCCATAAATTCTAAAATGGAGTAGTAATTTTTATTCAAAGTCCTCGTCTTTCCTACCTAAGCAATTAATTTTCCCCTTGTTGATCAGAATCAGGTCCTGAATAGCAGTTACTCATGTTAGTTCTTCTGTTTTTTAAATAAAGAAAATAATAATAGCATTTACATTGTGATTTAAAGTTTGTAAGGCATTTCATGTCATCTCATTTGAGCTGCACAACAACCCTGTGAAGTAGTTGTTATCATTTTACAATTGAGGAAACAGAGGCTGAGAGAGGTTAGACGATTTGCTCACACAACTAAACACAGTCCAAGACTCAATCCACTGTACTACCTTGTTGTTAAGTCATGTCCAACTCTTCCTGACCCTATGGACCATGTTTTTTTCTGCAAAGATCCTGGAGTGGTTTGCCATTTCCTTCTGCAGCTCATTTTATGGATGAGGAAACTGAGGCAAACAGGGTTAAGTGACTTGCCTAGGGTCATACAATTAGTATGGGCTTGAGGCTTTATTTGAACTCAGGTTTCCCTGACTTCAGTTCCAGTACTCTATCCACTGAGCCACCTAGCTTCTTTTTCCTGTACTACCTAGCTGCTGCCAAATTATTATTAAGGGAAGTTAACATTGTGCATTGATACAAACACTAGACTTGGAGTAAGGAAAGATTGACTCAGATACTTACTGTCTGTATGACAATGGGCAAGTAGAACTCTCAGCCCTTTGGGGGAAACCTGGACATAAGCCAAAACTCAAGACTAGAAGTTGGAGTGGGGGATGTAATGAGTTGAAGAATGTGAGAGAAGAGTCACTTATTCTTCCCATTGTAGGTCAGGCTTTCCCAGGACTGAAGCTGATCCTGACTTCATTCCTGGACCCATAGCAGAGAAATCCCTTTGTGGAAAAGGGAGTGAGTGCATTGCCTGGAGAAGCTAGGTGGCATGGTGAGTTAAGAGCTGAGCCTGCAGTTTGGAAGATTTGAGTTCAAATTCAGCCTCAGATGCAAGCATTGTGACTCTGGGCAGGTCACTTAACTTTGCCCTCATCTTTCTCAATTGTAAAATGAGGATAATGACAATACCTACCCTGCATGATTGTTGTGAGGAAAAAATGAGTTAATTGTAGTGTTTAGCGCAGTGCCTGGTACAGAATAAGTGCTATATAAATGCTTATTCCCTTCTTCTTCCCCTTTCCCTTTCCCCAGCCTCTGATCCCACTAGCAATTTCTTAAATATTAGCTATTCAAAGTAGCTCAATATGTGTTTTTCTCAGTGGAATACAATGGAATATGTTGGTGCTGCAGAGATGGCAGGTGTAGCTAAAGGCAGTCAAGTAACAAGCATTAATTAAGTGCTCACTATGCCAGACATAGTGCTAAGCACTGGGGATGCCAATAAAACACTTGCCCTCAAAGAGCTTACATTCTAAAGGAGGAATATATCATGTAAAAGGCAGCTGAAAAGCAGGTGGGAGGAGGAATCTACAAAGGGGTTGGTGGTGAAATCTGGAGAGTCAGAAAGGAGCACAGCCAGACAGGGAATGAAGCAGCATTGGCCTGAGTCTGTTCCCGAAATGGAGGCCCCTGGAAAGAACTCAGAAACAGGAGACTAATGTGGTAGAGGGATGTTCCAGAGTTAGAAAATCCCAGATAATTAGGAAGTTTCAGGGTGAGTAGGCAACTGAGTCATGGTGGCAAAATTTGGAGAGACAAGACTGTTAAGGAACTGACAAGATTTGAATCTTTAGTGCGCCTGACACCCTGGATCACTATATTGATCTGGAATCTTCCCAGTCACTTAGATTTTCCATTAAAACCCCTTGGTCAGAGAGAAC
Organism: Vombatus ursinus; assembly: GCF_900497805.2. Taxonomy (NCBI): domain Eukaryota; kingdom Metazoa; phylum Chordata; class Mammalia; order Diprotodontia; family Vombatidae; genus Vombatus; species Vombatus ursinus. The sequence goes on along the minus strand of NW_020955033.1, from coordinate 3,193,717 downwards.
TTTGTTTCAGGGATTTCCTTATGAATGACTAGGCTTTGATTAGTATTTTGATTGAATCCCTGTAGATTCTGGTGCTTTGACAACTAAGAGGTCATAATGGAACCAAATGTCAAGAAGAAAATATTTTTAATATTTTAAAATTTGTATTTGAATTTGAAATTTAGGTAAAAAATAGAAACTGTACTTATATAGCTCTAGATTATGATTTTACAGATTTCAAAAAGTACATCAACTGCCATTTGGTGACAATTTATCTGTTAAAGCTGTTATATACTAATGATTATAATCAATGCATATACTCATATACTACCCTCTCAATGCTCTGCTTCTCTCTCATCCTCCCCATTGTATGGACTACTCTCTCTTTCCTCCTCCCTTGCCCTCAGATTTTCTCTCTCTGGTTTCCTTTTCCACTTTCTCCTCTCGCCTGTTGTGTTGTTACAGCAAAATGTGAGACCAATATTCTCATTTCTCAAAAAGACATTATTTTGTCAAAGTATTTTTGAGTTCATTTTATAATTGTCAGCTTGTCTCAAGTTAATTTCCTCTGATTGTATATCTGTTACAGTTTCACTTACTTTATAATAGATATAATCTTATTTACTGAATTCAGTTGTTGCTCTTCATTACAAGTTTTTTCCACCCTAAGAACAAACATAGAAAGAATTAAATTATCTTTACATTTCAACTTTAAGTATAAATTAATTTTTAAAACCTTATAAGCAAATATAAAATATATCTGTTTTCTACTTTTCATAAGAAAGTGCTATAATTTTTTTTTTGGAATTTTTTTATTACACCATGATAGATATCCTAAACCACAAAGAAAGCTTCCTCCAAGTTTTGGTACCTAAGGAATTCAGAGGGTCTTGATTTCCCATAACTGCGCTCTCTACTTACAACTTTATATTGTTGTTGTTATTACTTTAGTCCATTGGTGAGTTAAGAGGAAAATACAAATTGTAAAGAAATAATATTTGGGAATGCCTATAGATCTCATTTATCTCCTAAATAGAAATCAGGGACAGGTGACTGTTTTATTGATTACACGCAGATGGCGACATCAACAATTTCAACCTTTTGACAGGTAAATGTAGCCCATGACAATGGGCTCCTTGAGAGTTTTGAAGAAATCATGGCAGCTGATTTCCTTAGGACACAACCCTTCTAGCCTTCGGAGTGTCTATTGTTACCAGAGGGACTGAGAAGGGAGAGAAACTTTCTACAGAAATTCCTAGGAAAGAAAAGAAAGGAGGATTTTGTTCATTAGAACCCTGTGGGGAAGCAGGTGGGCTGAGCATGAAGGAATGAGCCTCCAAGCCAGGCTCAGATGGAGTAGGAGACCGCACTTGGTGCAGCAAGCCACCTCTCTGTTGAGTCCCAGCCTGTCCTATAGTGCTTCTCTTGGCCCACCTGCGTTTGACCTCCAGAGCTCTTGAACTTGGTTTAGTAACCTCATTTTGCTCTCATGTGTCCTGAACTTGATTCCTGTTTGTTGCATCTGCTCTTCCTCTGCCCCATCTCCAAGATCCTGATATAATCATAATAATAGCTCAATTTGCATAGTGATTTATGATTTACAAAGCATTTTCCTCACCACAAGTCTGTGAGATAGATAGATTCTCTTTGTTTCCAACCCCCAGCTGGTGATCTCATAATTGACTCTGAATTATTCTCTTTGATTTGATTTAACATTTTTTTACCCCAGCGGTCCTGGGACTCTAACCCCACCATAGCACTTAGCAAGAACAGAAACTGTTCAAAAGTGAGTTAGAGCCACACAGTTTTATGTGTAATTCACAACTATAGAAATCCCAAATGTTTTCCTGGAAAATGCTATATTTTCCACTGACTCAGAAAATTTACTTGGATACTGTAGCTATAATGAGCTCAGATTATTTTTCTCTGATTGTTTACATAAATATCTTCTTCAAAATCATAGCCCCAGATATTTCAAAAGAGGATTTGAACAACATAAACACATTTATTTGAAGTTGAATGGTATCTTTTGTTTTTACATCATATTTCTTTTCTCCTCTACTGAGTAAACTATCCCTTGTTAAAAAAAAGAAAAAAAAATGAAGAAACAAGAATAGCAATTTAGCAAAACTAAACAACTCATAGGATCATTGATCTAGAAATGAAAGGGACCCTAAAGGAAATTTTACCAAGAAGCAAACTGAGACTTAGAGGGTTTGATAACTTGCCAAAGGTCACACAGATAGTAGAAAGCAAAGCCAGGATCATCAATCAAATGTGACAAGATAGAATATCCCCCCAAAGTCTTGGTGATATTTAAAGCTAATAAAGCCTTATTCTTTCTCTTAGATTCTAGTCCCTCATCATCAGCCACCTCTGAATATCTTTCCCCAGATTTCCTATAGTTATCTCAAACTCAACATACCCAAAACCTAACTCATTATCTTTTTCCAAAAACCTAACTCTTTTCTAAATACATCTATTTATGTTTCAGGTATTACTGTCCCACACTCACCCATGTTCATAATCTGTCATCATTGACTCTTCACTTTCCCTATCCAGTCCCCCTTCCTAATTAATTCAATTGTCAAGTCTTATTGGTTCTACTTCCATAATATCTCTTGCCTCCTTCCCTTTGTCTTCCCTCACACAGACACTACCTTTATCTCAGACCCTTTGTTATATTTTTTTGGGGGGAATATCCTAGTCTTTCTCTGTTTATAAAACTGCTTATGCCCTAGTATCCTCCTGCCTCCTTTTGCCTTGCCCTTTTCTTTAATACTACCCTATCCCTTATTATCAGAATTCTTCTATACATGGAACCTTTTAAGATAGGCATTTCTAGTTTCCTAGCTAGTTGGCAGCTAGCTGCCAGTAACCTCAAGGGTGGAAACCTAATCATCTCTTTCTATAAAATACCTGCTGAGTCATTCTGATGTATGGAGTGAAGATGGATGCAGGAGACCCAGGGAGCTTGGTGTAACAGTTTGCTAAGTCCTTGGAGCGGTTTTTGACAATATATTCATGGACTGTCTCCTCTTGCCATGGCCTTGAAAACCATTATGACTGAAGCTCTCTGGAAGCATCTCCGGGTGTATCCCTTCTCACTTTGGTTTTGGTCTTGCCATGTTGTCTCTACCTCTCTCTTCTCATTCCCTAGTGTATCTCTAGTTAAAGTCATTTCCCTTAAGTGAGCCAAATAAAAGGATCTTTTGCTGTGTCAGCATTGATTAACTCATTTAATTCTTCTGTAAAGGCTCCTTAGTCCCAGCATCAGGTCTCAACGACCTTATAACCTTTCACCTGGATTATCCTAATAACTTCCTAATTGATCTCCCCATTTCTACTTTCCCCTGTCTCTAATTCATCATCCACACAGCTGCCAAAACAATTTTCCCAAGGTATAGGTCCCACCATGTCACTTACTTGTTCTAGAATCTTGGCTACAGAATAAAATACAATCTCTATAGCTTGGTATTTAAGGCTCTTAATAAAGTGGTTCCCACCTACTTTTTTTTTTTAAGCAGAGAAACCCGTTTATCCAAGTTGGTGGCAAAACAGAAATCAGAGAAAGTATACTAGGAGAATATATACCAGACAATACAGAGTGAAGGAGCTATCCCATTGGAAGTGAGGCAACTCAGGTCAATCAAGAAAGAGAATTCTAGATATCACCCAAAGGGAAATTCCCCAAAGTCTCTATTTTAACTGTCTAGACATAGGGACATGCTGGAGGCTGCCAGCTTTTCTCCTGTTGGCTTCTTCCTAATCTTATTTTCTCTTCAACAAGGGGAGGTGGGGTTGGCATTGTCCATCATCTCCTTCAAAGCTGTAAACCTGAAGCGTCCAAAGCAACTTGAGAGGTTAAAGAGACTGAAGAGCTTAAAGACATTCTGAAGACCTGAAGATTTGAAGAGACTGAATCTCTTTTTTTCTCTAACACAGGGCATCGATCTCCACCACTGAGAGAGTCCCATGCTAAAGGGGGGTCTCAGGTTACATTCCTCCCCTGCACTGAAACTCTGTAGTTCCCTGTAAAGATCAACTGGCACAAGTCCAAAACTTGTAACTATACAGTATAAACACAAACAACAGTGCTGTAAAACATGGGTGATTTTCCTGTCATCCCAGGTCATGAACCTTCAGTACCATTGAAACCAAAATAAAACAAATGAGCATTAATAGACATGGCACCATACAGAGAATCATCTAGGAAGATACTATAGTGATAACATTTCTAGGATAAAACACATGCACATTTAAATTAAATTCATTTCAATAAATATTTATTAAGTGCTTACTCTGTGCCAGGCACTATGGTAAATTCTGGTGATTCAAAAAGAGGCAAAAGACAGTGCCTGCCCTCAGGGAGCTTACAATTTAATGGGGGAGACAACATATAAACAAATATATACAAAGTAAGCAATATAGAATGTAAATAGGAAATAATTAAGAGGGAAAACACTGGAATTAAGAGGTATTAGGGAAGACTTTCTGTAGAAGGTGGGATTCTAGCTGGAATTTAACAGAAGCCAGGGAGGGCATAGTCAAAGTGTAGGAGGGAGAGCTTTCCAGACTTGAAGGACAGCCAGAGAAAGTGTCCAAAACTGAGAGATGAAGTGTCTTCTTTGTTGAAGAGCCAAGAGGCCACTGTTGCTAGATCGAAGAGTACTTGTTGGGGAGTAAGGTATAAGAAGACTGGAAAGATAAGAAGGAATTAGGTTAAGAAGGACTTTGAAGCCAAACAGAGCATTTTGTATTTGCTCCTGGGGGCAATAGGAAGTCACTGAAGTTTATTGAGAAGGGGGGGGTGACATGATGGGAGTACACAAATATCCATAGTACACAGCAATTAATCAAAAGCAGTAACTATGGTTAACTAAGTAAAGCTAGTTAACTTCAACAATAACATATCAATAGTATATACAATATATACATTGATGCAACTTATCAATAATAGACACACTACAATTTAACTATAAGCAGTAGTGTGCTGTTGTTCAGTCAGATCTGACAATTCGTGACCCCATTTGAAGTTTTCTTGACAAAGATACTAGAGTGGTTTGCCATTTCCTTCTTCAGCTCATTTTACAGATGAGGAAACTGAGGCAAACAGGGTTAAGTGACTTGTCCAAGGTCATATAGCTAGTAAGCCTTTGGGGCCAGTTTTGAACAGAAGGAGATGAGTTTTCCTAACTCCAGGCCCTGCACTCTGTATACTGTGCCATCTAACTGAGTATACGCAAAAAATGAACAGACATTGCTATAATATGAACATAAAACAAAACATTGTCATATAAACATAACTGCAAATTAAGACATACTCATTGTACAGCAGTAAACATATGCAGTTACATGCAAGGCTTTTTTTCACACGGGCAGTCTCCAGTGCTGTCACTCAGATACACCTGTAACTATTATCATGTTTATCTATAACATCTTAACTTAAGACTAGTGACTGGTTTGATAGGCCTAGTTCCCTTGTCACTGACTGATCTTTTAGTTCCTATACCACAGCTAGGAGTTGGTATGGGCTGACCATCAGATCATTATAGATTTGTTTGTCTACACCTGGGATAGCAGCCATATCAGATTGGTTATCAGTTTTTTTTGAGCTCAATGGATTGAATCAGTACCCTAGGAATCTCTGTAGCAGTTTTTGTTTTTTGGTGAGGCAGTTGGAGTTAAGTGACTTTCCCATAGTCACACAGCTAGTGAGTGTTATGTGTCTGAGGCCGGATTTGAACTCAGGTCCTCCTGACTCCAGGGCCATTGCTCTATCCACTGTGCCACCTAGCTGCCCCTCTGTAGCAGTTTTGGGCAGGAACATAGTTTCTGCTGAGTTTAGTTCTCTTGCTCTGAAATAATACACACAGTTTTCTTCACTAAATGTATCACTTTCAGTGCCCACATCTAAATCAGAAAGTCTTTGTACAACTGGTATGCAGTCTCTTTTCCTCACTAGGTGAATATCTGTCAGTTTTCGACCCTTCCTTTTCCAGGCTTATTTCAGACTACTTCCCTCCACATACACACTTCCAGCCAAAATGGATAACTATCTGTTCATCTCCCACCAATGGGTATCATGTAAATCCATCCTCTATGCCTGGAATTCTCTCCTCATCTGTCTCTTGCTGTAGGGTCTTTGTCTTTCTTCAACGCTCAGTCCAAATGCTACCTCCATAGTCAAGCCTTTCCTGATTTTCTGTTTGCGGTATCTCCTCCCTCCACTAGTTTCCTAGTATCTACTAAGCTTTGTGTCCCTGCAGGAAAATGTAAACTTTTTGATGTCAGAGGCTGTTTCTTTTGTGCCTGTCCCCAGCAGTGAGCCTAATGCTTTGCACATGCACATAGCAGGGACTGAATACAAATTTGCAGAATTGAGTAGCATGGTAGTTGTGATACAAATGTGTTAGGGTTAGAGCAGAGTTAATGCCAGTGAATATAAAGGCTGGGAGCCTGATACAGTGTTTTTTAAGTGTTCATTTTATGGCGGGAAGAGAGAATGAACACAGGTTATGGGAGTGGTAGGGATTTTAGGTTAGGAGTTGAGAGGTCACATCACTGTGGCACTTGCCTTAGTCTAGATTGCTTAACTACACCAAGATGACTGTCTCCTACTTCCCTTTGTCCTTGCCCTTGTGTCTAAATCAGTAATCTATTCCAATTGCTGTTAAAGAACTGAATATTCAATTTATCTTATTTTTAAACCATAGAATCTTCATGTATACTTCAACATACATGACCTTATCAGTGTCAGTACTCCTTCTACCAATATATATGGCAATCAGGCATGACTTTTCCTCTTGTATGATTGTTATCCATGGTCTTCCATAAATCCTCCATCAAGGGGTGACCCTATGCATTGGAAGCCTTCCTCTATTTCTTTTAAGATCTCATGAATACTAGAGCAACAGTTGGTTGTTTCACTCTGCTCTGTAGAGACTATGTAACAAGGCCAAAAGTTTTGTACATCTGTGTGATAGATGTACCAATGGCCATTCAATAAATGCTATTGAATAGCTCTAGAGTAAAAGAAGTTAGGTTCAAATCTCACCGTTGCTAGTTACTCCCTGTATGTCCTGGAGCAAAACAGCTTTTCTCTTCTGGCCTAAATTTCCTCATCCATATAATGAAGGGTAGGTACTCAGATGATCTCTGAAGTTCCTTCTAGCTCTAAATCTATGAATCTATCCTCTTATATGAACAAATCTATCCTCTTATTGAACATCTTTTGCATATATGACTGAAAGCTCTGTTGTCTTATGTGAGGTGGTAGGAATAAGTACAATAATAACTAACATTTCATGCTTTAGAATTTTAGAATATACTCTCCTCATGATACTCTAGGGGGTAGGAAATGTAAATATGATTGCTCCATTTTACAGAAGAAGAAATTGAAGCCCAGATTAAGTTATTGCTTCATAGTGACATGTTCAGCAAACGAAAGAGTGCACCTTCCAGTCTCTGGATTACTAGTTCAGAGCTTTTTCATGGTGCCACACTGAGGCTTTTAACATAATTGATTTTAAAATAAAGTAAAAGTAGAAGGACAGTAGCCAGTACATAGTAAGTACTTAATTAATGCTTGTTGACTGAAAGAACACTGGACTTGGATTCAGAGGACCTGGGTTCAAATTCCAGATCCATTATTTACTATCTGTTAGACTTTTGATAAGTAAATTCTATGAGCCTCAGTTTCTTCATATTCAAAATGAAGGAATTGAAGTAGATGACCTTAAAAGTCCCTTCTAGCTCTACTAAAATAGAGGCATTAAGCCAACTTATAAGGCAAGGGTGACCTCTTTGCAGACAAGTGTTTTTGGAACATGGTCATTTTACATTTCTTATTTGGTTGTTTTCTGCTATGCCAAGATACTCTCTCTTCTATAACTACCAGAAATGTCACTGTAAATGTTTGCTAATAAAAGTCTTTGCTTTGAAGATTCACATAGTGTAGAGAGACTTTTAGAAATGCCAGAAGGCTCATGTTGAAATCTAGAACTTGCCAGTGTTACAAAGTGAACATAATTCTTATTTCCAATGGGTGTAACTAGGAGACTATTTTCCTTCTGTATAAATACTTTGCAGATTCTTGACTAAGCTGTGGCATTTTACAGATCAAGTGATTTGCATATGAAGATAAAAATATTTTTTTTTCTGGGTAAGAATAAAAAGGTTTTATTCAGAAAGGAGGAAGAATTCCCTCAACAGATAAATAGACCCTAGATATGAACAGTTTTCAAAAGAAGATTTACAAATCACGAATGAGCACATAAAATATGCTCCAAGTTATCAATAATAAAATAATATAAATTGAAACAACACTGTGATTTTCTCACTCAATGCAAACTTGCAAAGATGAAAAGAGAAGAGAACAGTGAATATTGGAAAGGCTTTGAGAAGATAGGAACAGGGAAACTGTTTATGAAGCTTTGACGTGACCCAATAATTCTGGATTGTAATTTGAAAAATAACTCAACCACCCATACCTTTAGACCTCTCAATGCCAGTACTGGGCTAGGCAGTTCAAGATAGAAACAAAGGTCCAATATAAACTAAAATATTCATAGCAACAATCTTTGTGATAGCAAAGAACATGAAACAAATTGCATGACCATTGATTAGATTTTTGTATCTAAGTCAAGGCTTAAAGAAGATTTATTATATAATTCATCTAGAGTCTTTAAAAATCACCATTCAGTAAATTCAGCATAAATTGATTAAGTGCTTACAGTACAACCCATGTACCCAGTACAACTATTCACAAGGCCTTAAGTATACAAAGTCTAAAATCAAACCAACCCAAAACAAAAAATCCCCCAAGCCCAACAAGGACAGTTCCTTCCCTCAAGGAGCTTACATTCTAGGTAATTTGACAAATGGCAGATCCTTTTAAATTCTTTAAACAAAACAGTTTTTTAAAGGGAGTACATTTCAGAGCTCTAGTTTTCTAAATGAAAGAAATAGATGTTAAAGTAACTAATAATAGCTAGCATTTATATGGTACTTTAAGATTTGCAAAACACTTTGCAAATATCTCATTTTATCTGGGGAGGTGGACACTATTATTATCTCCATTTTACAGATGAAAAAACTGAGAATGATAGAGGCTAAGTGATTTACCTAGGATCACACAGCTAGTATGCATCTAAAGCTGAATCTGAACTCAAGTCTTCCTGACTCCAGGTCCAGAGCTCTAACTACTGGATCACCTCTTCATATGGACTAAAACACAATCAATTTTCCCAACCTGGAATATCCAAACTTTTGTCATAGCTTCTGACAGGGCTAATACAAATATTTTTTGGTACAACTTTGCTTCATGTTTTAAAAAATTATAAATATTTATTTTCATTTTTTTGGTTTTATATCATCTTCATGTCTATATCTATATGTGTGAATATGCATGTGTACATGTATTTGGTTGATTGTTGTTCTTCATTCTTGAAGAGGACCAAATGACATCACTATGTTGGGATCAAGGTACAGTGTGTCCAACTGTGGCTGATCAGACCAATAGGGGTTCAGAAGGCTCTATCACAGGGTAGACATAAATAGTCCATATGAACATATATCTATTTCTATGTATATGCTTACATCTATACCTACACCTACATATATGTCTATTTCTACATCTACATAATCCATATACATATCTATGTCTGTGTTTGTGTCTATATCTCTATTTATCTGTCACTTGAGGATACATGTTCTTCAAGCATTGCTGCTTCCTGGAGTTCTAAAGCCTAGCCAGATGAGGGTTTTTATAAATCTATATGTTGTTATGTTAGAACTTGTAATAACACACAAATAAGATTACATATTATTCACGTAACACACAGGTAGCACATGTCATAAATGTATGCACATATAAAATTATGCACACATAATGCTCATATGTACATATCTCTCCCCCAAAAAGCCATTCCTTATAAAAGGAGATCTTAAAAAGAAAGAGAAAGAACAGTTTCAATAAAATCAATCAACATATCAATCAAATCTTATGACTAATGTGGAAATATGTTTAATATGATTATACATGTATAGTCTATATCAGATGGCATGCTGACTTGGGGAGGGGGGACGGAAAGGAGGAGGAAAATTTAGAACTCAAAATATTATCAAAGTGAATGTTGAAAACTAAAAATAGATAAATTAATTCATCTAAAAATATATCAACCAAATTTGACAGTTTATGCAGTGTTCTGTACCCAAGTCCCTCACCTCTGCAAAGAAGGGATGGACGTACATTTTCTCTTCTATTCTTCAGGAATCAAACTTGGTATTTATAATTAGACAATGTTAAGGATTTTTTTTATTTACATTGTTGTAGTCACTGTGTATATTGTTTGTGTCAATTAATACAAGTCTTCCTATGCTTCTCTGTGCTCCTCATATTTATCACTTCTTATTATAGCATAACGATAGTTTACTACATTCATGTACCACACTTTGGTTAACCTTGCCTGAATTGGTGGACAGATACATTGTTTTCAGTTCTGTGCTGTAGATACTGCTGCAAATATTTTCTGTATACAGGACCTTTCTTTTTAAAAATTTCATTATTTTTAACATTCATTTAAAATTTGTTTTTAATTCTCTCATTCCCTTCCAATCCTCCTCTACCCATTGAGAAGGCAAGAAATGTGATATAAATTATACATGTGAAATCACAGAAAACATATTTCCACATTAACCATATTGCAAAAAAAGCAAGAAAAATTAAGAAAGTGGGAAAATTATGCTTCAATCTGCAATCAGACTCCATGAGTTCTTTTTTCTGAAGATGGATGGTGTTTTTCATCAAAAGTCCTTCAGACTTGTCTTGGATCATTGTATTGATCAGAATAGCTAAGTCATTCACAGTTCATCATTGTCTGATATTTCATACATGACCTTTCTATCTAGGGTTATATGTCTAGCAGTAGAATCTCTGAGTCAAAAATATAAGGAATATTTTTTAAACATTTGGATGTAATCATTTAGCATCCAATGTAACCTTCAATGGCTACTAATTTAATTCAATCTTATTATTTCTTTTGGGAAGTTGGCATAGTCCTAGGATATAAAGCGATCATGGTTTATTTCACTCTTCTCAGATGCTAGCTTAGGGCCTATGCATCTGGTTAGATGAAGCAATTCTTTCATAATATTTCAACAAAAAAAACCTGAAAATTGCCAAAGGAATTTTCGAAACTCATGTTATATGTATTATTAGAAGTTGGCCAGATGGTATATTCATCAATAGTTCTGGTATTTCTGGTACATAATGGAAAATAAAGTTGCATGAACATTAAAAGAATGAAAAATTTATTTCATAGACATGCCCTAAAACTTTCCTTTAATGCATAGCCATCCCAAAATGTCAAAGAGTTTAAAAAATTGCCCTCCAGATTCTAAATTATAAAGAGATAGTTTTAAATTTTTTAAAAATATGTATATGGGGAGTGTGGAGGATCTTTTTTTGTAAGTAGAAAACAAAATTCATTCAGTAGCTAACAGAAATTAGACACTAAGGATATGATTGACCCAGAAAAGAGAAAAGAAAGGAAGGCAACATCTGTTTGCAGTTTTTTAAAATTACAATTCAAGCCATCAAATATGGACTATGATAAGATCTCATTTTCTAATTTACTGCTTCTTCCTATTGATCATGTCATGATAAAATTTATTTGAGGATCAAATGGAGCAACATATGGGAAAGTGTTCTGGAAAAACTATAGAGTGCAAGATGGATACAAAGTTGCTTATTATTCATAGTGATGATAATAAAATTATAAAATTACTTTGTTTCATATATACTTTGTATATAACAATATATGTTCATATTGTCTCCCCTGATGGAATCTAAGCTACTTAAGGGTAGGACTTGTTTTACTTTTTTTTTTTTACCTCAAGACTTTATACAGTGCCTAGTACATACTAGGTACGTAATAAATGTTTATTGATTGACTGATTGATAAGCATTCAATTGCAAAGCAAATTCAAGGAATACAGTTCTCAAAATGTGAACATCCAATTTCAAAAGTATTCATAAAATTTAAATCAAACATTCCTGTTTCCCACAAAATTATAATATGTTTTGTCTTTACTTTAAGTTCTGGCTCAAATTCCAAGTTTTCCACAAAATCTTCCTAATTCACTCTTCAGTGATCTTTCTTTCTGATCTCTCATTGTACTTATTTTTTCTTTGTCACAAGGAAAGGCTCAATTTGGAATCTGTTGATGGAAAAAGACTGAGATGCAACAACAAAAGGCATAAAAATGTATCAAACATTTTTTTAAAAAGTCTAATAATTATTAGGAATAGAAAATCTGTAACTAAAAATTAATACCCAAAGTATCTAGCACTAGATGAATGGCTGGATGTTCTGAAGGTGTTCTAGATTCTTATAGTCAGTGTGCATGATGAGGGGGTACTGTGGCTCTTTGAGATGGTGTCTTCTCCATTGCTCATGTGGCTTTAATTGAAAGCTATTTCTCTTCACTGATTGTAAAGACATTTAAGCATTGGTTAACATACAGAAGGGCAGAGGGTGGCAGTGTGTCCTCTGAGAGAACAGTCCCCAGTGATGCTGAAGAAATCTCAATAATGAACTTTTCCTGTGACTCTAGATATATGAGCATAGACCGTGAGGTGAACCAACTCATGAGATCATGATAAAATATTGTAGAGATAAATGTAATGACTTAGATTTATTAGGAAGTTTTTTCATACATAAAAGAAAAGTAAATTATTTTTTTCCTTGATGATTCTAAGTTAAAAGTATTTTCAAATATCATGTTTACTTGGGTTGAGTCAACTTTTTTGAAGCTGGTGCCAGTTCCCCTAATAGGACTGTGACCATTATGGAAGGACAGCATACATAGTATGCAAAATAGCTGAATGTTAACTGTATTAACCTAAATTTATTTCAATACCAGATTTTACGGATTATTATGCACAATTTGAGAATAATAACTAAGAACTAAGGTATTATAAACAGACAGCATTTCCAAAGCACCCATTAAGCACCTGCTTTTAGGCATGGGTGCAAGATATTGTGCTAAGACTTAAGGATACAAATATAAGCAAGAAAGGTAACAACCAACTTATATTGTAATGAGGGAAGAGGTAAGAAATAAGCATTTATATTGTGCCTACTGTGTACTAGGCATCAAGTTAAGCACTTTACAAATACCTCATTTGATCCTCACAACAGCCCTGGGAAGTAAGTGCTATTATTAATCCCATTTTGCAGTTCAGGAAATTGAGGCAAACAGAGGTTAAGTGACTTGCCTAGCATCACACAGCTAGTAAGTTTGTGAAGCTATATTTGAAGTTATCTTCTGACTCCAGGCCCAAAACTTTGTCTACTGCATCACCTAACTTGGAAGATAATACCCAGAGGTGCTGGAAAGGGAGTGTGGGAGAGGTACAGGACTGGAGCTGGGGCATAGTGAGGATATAACTTGGATATGGCATAGGGACCTGGCCCCCTATAAGAAAAAGTAAAAGCTTACCTGTCAGGGCCAGGGGATCTATGTTGGAGTCTAAGGTTCTGGCAGGAAAGAATGAGGATGATAGTCCAAGAGCAACTTGCATGGATGATACCTTTTTAAAATTTTAAATAATATTGAAATGCTTAAAATTATTAGTAAACTATTAGGAAATAAAAAAGAAAGGTCAAAGACACAGGAGATATATATCTATATCTATATCTATATCTATATATATAATCTGTATGTATATCTATATATGTATGTGTGTGTGTATACACATACACACACACACATATCTGGATTTAATCCATCTTTATACCAATGATTCTCAAATTTATGTATCCTGCCCCACTTTCTCTATTGACCTCCAATCTCACATCTCCAATTGCCTTTCAGACATCTCAGACTCAATGTCTAGTAGACATCTCAAACATATCCAAAATATAACTTGTTTTCTTTCTACCTAAATCCCTCTCCCTACCTTTTTAATTGCTACAGAGAGCAAGACCATCCTCCCAGTTTCTCCGGCCCATGACCTAGGAGTCATCCAGGACTCCTCACTGTTTCTCATCTCCTTTATCCAATCTGTTGACAAAGCTGGCAGATTTCATCTTTGAAACATCTCTTGAATATTCCCCCTTCTCTTCTCTGGCATGCCACTACTCTAGTGCAGGCCCTTATCACTTCATGCCCAGGTGGCTACAATAACCTACTGGTGTGCAAGCCGGCCTCAAATATTTCCCCACTCCAATACATCCTTCATTCAGCCACAAAAATGATTCTCCTAATGTGCAGGTCCAACCATGTCATTCTCATACTCAATAAACTCCAGCAGCTCCCTATTGCCTCCAGTATCAAATACAAAATACTCTGTTTGGCATTCACAGCCCTTCCTACCTTTCCAGTTTTCTTACACTTGATAGTGGCCTCCTGGCTGTTCCACTCTAAAGACACTCTGTCTCTTGGCTCTGGACATTTTCTCTGGCTGTGCCTCATGCCTGGAATGTTCTCCCTCCTCAACTCCATCTGCTATGATCCCTGGCTTAAATTAAAATCTCATCTTTTATAGCAAACCTTTTCCTTCCCCCTCATATTTCTAATGCCTTTCCTCTGTTAATTATTTCCCATTTATCCTATTTACAACTTGCTTTGTATATATTTGCATGTTGTTTCCCACATTAGATTGTAAGCTCTTTGAAGGCATGGACTGTCTTCTGCCTCTTTGTATCCCCAGGGCTTAGCACAGCGTCTGTGTAGGTGCACTGGTAGGTACTTAAAAAATGTTTATCAATTGATTGATTGATTGATCTATATTATATGTATATGTATTAATATTAAAAATATTAAAATATTAAAAATAATTTAAAATCATTAGCCAGGATTAATAATTTTTTAAAGTGAAAAACATTTTTATTGTTAAACTTAAGTCAAGCCTTTAAAATATAAGTCTTAGGGAGAGGTGGAGCCAAGATGGCAGAGTAAAAGCAATGACTTGCTTGAGCTCTCCCCCAAACCCCTCCAAATACCTGTAAAAATGGCTCTAAACAAATTCTAGAGCAGCAGAACCCACAAAAAGACAGATTGAAACAAAGTTCCAACTCAAGACAATCTGGATGGTTGATTGGAAAGGTCTGTTGTGCCAGGCTGGGAGAGGAACACAGTTCTGCATGGCCCCTGCAGGCAAAGACCAGCGCTCAGCAAAACTAGAGCAGGCCTCAGGGGACTGAATCACGGTCAGCTGTGATAGTTTCCAGACTTCTCAACCCACAAATGCCAAAGACAACTTAGAAGGTCAGGAGGAAAAGTCTGTGACCACAGTGAGAGAGAAGCTCAGTCCTAGCCCCAATCTGGTCACAGTTCTAGACAATGGTCCTGGGGAACGACCCCTCTGATCAGCCACTTGATTCCCCCTCAGTCTGTCCTTCAGGAGCTTGGCCCACAGACTGAGGGGGAATCAAGTGGCTGATCAGAGGGGGATTGCAGGGGATCTCTTTGCTGATGGTGAGGAAGGGTTCTCTTGCTTTGACTGTGCTTGGATCTGGTCGCAGTTCTGGATGGCGGTCCCGGGGAAGGAGGAGCACTGATGTGGTGGAGCTTGTAGTGGCAGTAGAGAGGGAATCCTCCTCACAGTTCCAAGGCAGAAAAGAGCACTCATAGACCAGAGCATAGGCTGGGAAGAGAAATGAGAGTGATGGAAGAAAATCATGAAAAACAAGTCAACAGCTTGCCAAAGGAGACCCCAAAAATACTTAAATTAAATACTTAATTTAAATACTTAAATTACTTAAAAATACTTAAATTAAAACTACTTAATACCTTAAAAATAGCCTAACCTAAATGGTAAAAGAGGTCCAAAAAACCAATGAGGAGAAGAATTAAAAAGCAGAATTGGCCAGATGGAAAAGGAAGTCCAAAAGCTCACTGAAGAAAATACTTCCTTAAAAATTAGAATAGTGACTTTAAAGTGACTTAAAGCTAGTGACTTTAAGAGAAATCAAGACATTGTAAAACAAAACCAAAAAAATGAAAAAATGGAGAACAATGTGGAATATCTCATTGGAGAAACAACTGACCTAGAAAATAGATCCAGGAGAGATAATTTAAAAATTATTGGACTATCTGAAAGCCATGATCAAAAAAAGAGCCTAGACATCATCTTTCAAGAAATTATCAAGGAAAACTGCCCTGATATTCTAGAACCAAAGGGTAAAATAGAAATTGAAAGAATCTATTGATCATCTCCTGAAAGAGATCCCCCAAAAAAACTCTTAGGAATGTTGTAGGCAAATTCCAGAGTTCTCAGATGAAGGAGAAAATATTGCAAGCAGCCAGAAAGAAACAGTTCAAGTATTGTGGAAACACAATCAGGATAACATGAGATTTAGTAGCTTCTACATTAAGGGACCAGAGGGCTTGGAATATCATATTCCAGAAGTCAAAGGAGGTAGAATTACAACCAAGAATCACCTACCCAGCAAAACTGAGTGTAATCCTTCAGGGGGAAAAATGGATATTCAGTGAAAGAGATGACTTTCAAGCATCCTTACTGAAAAGACCATAGCTGAATAGAAAATTTGACTTTCAAATACAAGACTCAAGAGAAGCATGAAGAGGTAAACAGGAAAGAGAAATCATAAGGGCCCTATTAAGGGTGAACTGTTTACATTCCTACATGGAAAGATGATATTTGCAACTCATGAGACCTTAGTCAGTATATATACATATATATAGATATAGATATAGATATAGATGTAGATGTAGATGTAGATATAGATAGATAAATAGATAGATAGATAGATAGATAGATAGATAGATAGATAGATAGATA
>NW_020955033.1:3144157-3176915 GCF_900497805.2 Vombatus ursinus | reverse complement strand
ATAGATAGATAGATAGATAGATAGATAGATAGATAGATAGATAGATAGATAGATAGAGGGCACAGGGTGAGTTGAAGATGAAGGGATGATATCTGGAGAATAAAATTAAAGGGTGAGATAGGATTATACTGGGAG
This sequence comes from Vombatus ursinus, assembly GCF_900497805.2. Lineage (NCBI taxonomy): Eukaryota > Metazoa > Chordata > Mammalia > Diprotodontia > Vombatidae > Vombatus > Vombatus ursinus. The sequence goes on along the minus strand of NW_020955033.1, from coordinate 3,176,780 downwards.
GAGAAAGGGAGAGTTAGAATGGGGTAAATTATCTCACATAAAACAGACAAGAAAAGGCTTTTACAGTAGAGGGGAAATGGAGGAATGTGAGAGGGAATGAGTGAATCTTATTCTCATCGAATTTGGCTTAAGAAGGGAATAACATACACACTTAGTTGGGTATGGATATCTATCCTACCCTACAGGAAAATAGGGAGTAAGGGGATAAGAGAGCAGGGAGATGATAGCGGGGAGGGCAGATTGGGGTAGGGGGTAATCAGAAGCAAAAACTTCTAAGGAGGGACAGGGTCAAAAGAGAGAATAGAATAAATGGGGGACAAGATAGGATAAGGGAAATGTAGTTATTTTTCCACAGCATGACTAATATGGAAGTATTTTGCATGACTACACATGTATAACCTGTATCAAGTTGCTTGCCTTCTCAATGAGGGTGGATGGGGAGGAAGGGAAAGAATTTGGAACCCAAAGTTTTAAAAACAAATGTTAAAAATTATTTTCACCTGCAACTGGGAAATAAGATATACAGACAATGGGGTATAGAAATCTATCCTGCCCTACAGGAAAATAGAAGGAGAAGTGGATAAGAAAGGGAGAGAGAGATAGAAGGGAGGGCAGATTAGGGGAAGGAGTATTCAGAATTCACTACATTGTGGGGTGGGGGAAGGGACGAGATGGGGAGAAAATTTGAAACTCAAAATCTTGTGGAAGTGAATGTTGAAAACTAAAAATGAATAAATAATAATTTAAAAAATACAAGTCTTAACAGCTTGTTAACATCATAGAAAGATAAACAGCTGTTGGAAAATGACACAAAATAGTCTAACACCATTATTGCTTCTTCCAAGAAACTCTGTATAAGCAGATTGTCGTATCATTAGATTGATATTAATAATCAGACAATAGGCATATGGCAACTTGAATGTTTTCTGAGAGCAAGATTTTATAGGAACACTTAAATTTGAAATAATCTGGGTCTGTGAAATTTATATGTAACCTGTTTGTCAGTTGGTCTCTGGCCCCTAACATAGGTTTACAAGGCTCACCTTTGGTCTCTCTCTCAATAATATTTTGTGTTGTCTTATTGTAATTTTGATAATTAGCCTCACAATTCTTCTGTAGGGATCATAGATTGAACTCTGGAAGGGACATCAGAGTGCATCTAATCAAACGTCTTTGTTTTATAATTAAGGAAAAAGTTCTAGAAAGAGGTCACACAACAGTATGTATCAGAGTCAGAATTCTTTCCATCCTCCAGTATCATCTCTGATTTTAATGTATTTATCTAGGGTTTTTCCTGTGAATACCAGAATTGTCTTGTTTTGCCATCATCTTGGGTTTTTTTTCGTAGCATCCAAATTTGATTTGTAGTTCTCTAAAGTGCCTTACCACCCCTGACACATCATTCAGGCTAACAAAACATAAGCTGTAGGACAACGCCCTGCCAGTAAGGAGAACTCTCCTCTCCTTTTCTTAAAGGCACAAAGTTATCCTGTCTTCAGTTGGACCCCATTTTCTTTCTGGAACAACATAGAGCTCCATCTCCTCCTGTCATCTTCAGCAAATTGTCTGCACCATCGTCCTCATTCACTTTCTAATCTTCTACCTCTCCTCCTCTAGGGACTTCTTCCCTGAATCTTACCTCTTTCCACATCCTTACAAAAAAGAAAAACTCTCACTAGATCTATCATGTTTGCCAGTTATTGTCTTATATTTCTTCACCTTTTTTTCAGCTAAACTCCTTGAAAAAAGAACTATGTAATTCTGCACTTCTCAATCTCTTTAAAACCCTCTACAATTTGTCTTTCTCTGTCATCACTAAAACTGAAACTATCCTCTCTGAAGTTACCGGTGATCTCTTAATTGACAGATTGCATGACTGTTTCTCAATCTTCATCCTTCTTTAACTGTCTGCAACATTTGATGCTGTTGAGACCATATTCCATAGGATAATGCTTCCTCCATTTTGGGGGGGGTTACTTTACTCTTTCTTGGTTTTCCTCTCATCAGTCTCACTGCTCCTTCTCAATTTTATTTGTTGGTTATATCCATGTCACACCCAATAATTCTGGATGTCCCTGTGGTTCTGTCTTGGACCCTCTTCTCTTTTATTCGATACTCTCAACAAGTAATCTTGTTATCTCTCACAGATTTAATTTTTGTCTCTATGCAGGTGATTCACAGATCTATTTATCCATATCCAGTCTCATAGGAATCTCAAATTCAAAATGTCCCAAAACAGAACTCATTATAGAGCAGTGGTGTGAAACTCAAAGAGAAACAGACCTCTGCAGGCTGATATTTACTTAGAAAACCACAAAGTAATATCATCTATGTTGTATCATATTTTTATTAATTTTTAAAAATATTTTCCAATTTCATTTTAATCTGATTTGGGCTGCACTTGGGAATTTTGCAGCCAAAGAAGGAGGCATACCCCTGCTGTGGAGCCATGGTGTCCAAACTCAAATAGAAACTGGGGCAACTAAACCATATATAAGGATCCCCGCAGGCAGCATGTTGACTTAGTTTTAAAATGCCATGTTACCTATATATTATTGAATTTTTTTTATTGTGTTAAATATCTGCCAATTACACTTTAATCTGTGTTGGTAGCAATCAGGTTTTTGACACCTTTGCTATAGAGAACACCACCATCCTTCTAGTCATCTAGACTCAAAACTTTGGTGTCATACTCAGCTTCTCACTCTCAATCACCTTGTATATCTAATCAGTAGCCAAATTTTATAATTATTTTCTCCACAGTATTTTTTGTATGTGTCCTCTTCACATAGCTACCACCCCAGTCCAGACCTTCAATGCTTTCCCCCTGAACTATTGCATTAGCCTTTTAAGTAATCTTCCTACCTTAGGTGTTTCCCATTACAACACATCTCCCATATGGCTGCCAAAGTGATTTTCCTAAAGTAGAGATGTGACCATGTTACCTTCCACCCCATACTTAATAAATTCCAATGGCTCTATATTGTTGTTGTTCACCTTTGTGACTCCATTTGGGGCTTTCTTGGCAAAGATACTGGAGTGGTTTGTCATTTCCTTTTCCAGCTCATTTTATAGATGAGGAACTGAGGCAAACAAGATTAAGTGACTTGCCTAGGGTCACACTGGTAAGTGTCTGAGGCCAGATTTCAAGTCAGAAAGATAAGTCTCCCTGACTTAAGGCTTGGCACTCTATCCACTATGCCACCTAGCTGCCTCTGATGACTAAACTGAACTTAGAGTCTTATTTGGGGAGGGAGTCTACTAGCCTTGATCTGGAGCCTGCTTTCTTGGGATCAGAAATAGAACTCCTTCTTCCACTGCCTAGATCTGCTTCATAATCCTACTTGAGAGGTTCCCTTCACCCCTTCATTGTCCCTTCTTTATTCCATTAGCTGGAGAAGGGAGACAACTCTGTGGTAGTAGAAGCAAATACAATCCTTTGAGGTTTTGACTTTGATAATCCAACTACTAAGGAGAAACATGTGCAAAGGTCATTTTAATTAAATGATGGTAATAGTATATTTTTTTATCCATAACCTTTGCCTTACATGACCTCGTCCTTTGGAAATTCATAAGAAATAGAAGGAGCTATCTCTTTCCAGCCTACTATATTTCCACCCACTCATAATACATTGCTTAATTCAAAGTTTTACAGTCTATGGCACTAGTACTTTTATAACAGAACTTCTTGGTGGCTAAATCCAGAAATGGAATACTACTTTTTAATCATATTATAAAGAACATAATGGTCTGAATTGTGCATATGCAAAATATTTCATTCCGTTCCAAGAAAATTTTCTTCACACTGAAGTTTATTTAGCTTTCAATATTAAAAGAAACATGCAAGAAAAGAAAATACTCTTCCCTCAAAACTATCTCTCTGTAATTACCTTTAATGTATATTCTACATATTCTAATGCAATCCAGTGCTTCTTAATAATTACTTTACCTTCGGACCTACTAGATCTGTGGTTAATAATCTAGGAAAACATTGATTTGATCTGTTCATGCATAAACAAACTTTCATATGGCTTAATTTTTAAATTGAAAATAATAATATTAATAATGTGAAGGCACTGGATGAAATGAAGCTTAATATTTCCATAGGAATTTTCTTGATGAGGTTGTGTTTTCTTTAGTTCCTTGATTATATCCTTAGTCAAAATATAACCCTACCTAATTTTTTCTTGCTCTGACTTATCCATATTAGATTCTAGTACTCACTAGATAACTACTTTCATAATACTATTTGCTTATGTGAAGTAGGTATGTAGCTGGGGACTCCCCAAGGCAGAGTCTCCAAGAAGCAATTAAGGTGACAACAATAAAATGACTTGGCAATCAAAAGGCAGCTGAGGCAGGGAATCATTTGACTAGGAGGCCCTAAATTAAAATTAACTCTGTCAAAGAAGAAAAGGGATTTTAGAAATGAGGGAAATGGAAAAAAAATACGAACCATTGTTTCAGTGAGCCACAGTTGATTAGCAAAGCTTTGCCTGGCATACCTCCTTGGGCATTTTTCCTCTAAGGTGATGAAAGCTGAGGCTAAACCCACTTCCATTTAAAAGAATATATTTTATTTGCTTTAATCAGCCCATATCCACCTTCTTATCCTCCCTCCCCCAAGGAAAGCACAAGAAAAACAAAACCCATTATAAACATGTATAATCAATCAAAACAAATTTCTACATGGCCATGTTAAAAAAAATTGTCTCATTCTGCATTGAGTTCTTCACCTCTCTATCAGGAGGTGGGTATCGTGTTTCATAATTAGCCCTCCAGAATCCTGGTGGGTCATTATACTGATAAGAGTTCAGAATAGTAGTGTTTCATATTTTTTATACCATAACTTGTTAATCTATTCTCTAATTTATGGGCACTCATTTAGATTCCTATCATTTTCCATCTCAAAGAGAGCTATAAATATTTGTGTACATCTTTAGAGCTTGTTTTGCTTAGGAGTCATTCCTACTTTGATCTAATTCCTGCCCCTCCTCTGCCTTCCCTTTCCTTGTTATTTCCCTGTTGAGTAAAATTCTGTACCCAATTCTGCGTGTGTGTATTCTTCCTTCTTTTGAACAGTTCAGAGGAGAGTGAGGTTCAAGTCTCAGCCAATCCCTCCCTCCTTGTTTGTATAGATGTGTGCACCCTGATATGTGAGATTATTATCTTTTCCCCTTAATGCAATGTAAATCTATCCTTTCCCTTTCCCCTTAATGTAATGTAAAATATCTTATTTTTTCTTCTATTTTTGTACTCCATCGATTTCATTTTAATATTTCTTGTTGCCTCATGGAGTCGTTGGCTTCTATTTGGTTCATTCTAATTCTCACAGAGTTTGTTGCTTGGGCACAGTTTTGTACCTTTTGTGCCAAGCTGCTAATTCTATTTCTAATTCTTTCTTCCATAGTTCTCATTTATTTTCCAATTTTGTCTTCAAGCACTATCATTTTTATGAAAAAAATTTACTTTATCTCTTCCAGGAATTCTAATTGAGTTTGTGCTCATGCTGTATTTTTCATTGTTTTCAAACTTTATCTTATTTGTTTTTCCACTTAATAGTATTTTATTTTTTCCAATTACATGTAAAGATAGTTTTCAACATTCATTTTATAAGATTTTGAGTTCCAAATTTTTCTCCCTCCCTCTCCTCCCCCTTCCTCAAGACAGCAAACAATCTGAAATAGGTTATACATGTACAATCATGTTAAACATATTTCCACATTAGTCATTTTGTGAAAGAAGAACCAGAACAAAAGAGAAAAACCACAAGAAAGAAAAAAAATGAAAAAATAAAAAAAGCCACACTGTATTTTTCTCTGAGATTTTACTTATGGATATTTTGTAGTCATTCTTTTCTGTGTTTATGTCTTGACTTTACCTGCCATCATAATAAGCTCATTAGGGAATAATTCTTTTTTTTTTGTTTGTTTGCCTGTTCTCCCAGCCTACTTCTTGACTTCAGAGTTGATCTTAAAATTTAACTCTGACACACTTCTAAAGGGAAGCTCAGGGCTGGTCCTGTGTGTTTTTTGCGGGTGTTGTGTTATTCTAGGATCTCAGGGGAAGATCCTGGGGCCCTGTAAGCTTTCAGTGTTCCCAAAGTAGTCTAACCCATGGCAAGCTCTGGTTGCTGCCGCTCTGGTCTGAGTTCTGCAAGTTCCTGACCTAGGTTTGGGTCTGGGCAAGACTCTTCTGGATTGTTCTCCTATCACCACCCAGCAAGAAAGCTCTGTTGGTTCTGAGTGGCAGAACTGTAGGCTCCATTTTGGTCTGGGATTTTTACCTTGGTTATTCCTCTGAGCTAGATGCTTCAAATGAGACAGCTCTGGGTCAGGTGTGTGAACCGCAAAGCTGTTGTTGCTGGGTTCTGAACTTTCTCCTTTCTCTATACACAGCCCAAGCCCTTCCTCTCCAGAATTTCTCTTCCTTGCTTTGAAGGTCCCCACTTCTCAGGCTGCCCTGGATCTGTGACCCTGGAACTGAGTAGTAGGTGACAAAGTTGCCAGTTCATATCTGTTTTGATCATAGTGAAGTTCAAAGGAGGAACTTCAGCAGTGGGGAAAGGAGTGGATGGCTGGCCTGGGCACTTCATCAAAAGGTAGGCTCTGGGAGGAGCTCTCCAATGGGAGGAGAAGGCTCCTGTCTAGAGGGATAGAGTAATAAAACTTCTGAGGTATAATGGCAAAGTATGGAGCATCAGAAGAGGTTGAAAAGGTAGGAATAAAGTAGAAAGAGCAATCTATTCAGAAGTAGAAGACTTGGGCTCAAATCACAACCTTGGAACTGCCTGTGGGACTTTGGAAACTCAATCAGTCAATAATCAATGGCTCTTTACTAAGTGCCTATAATCTGCCAAGCACTGTGTTAGGTGCTATGGATACAAGGACAAAAATGAAGCCATTCTCTCATCATTTGTATCAAGGAATGCATAAATCAGAGAGAAATATGCTCTCCAAGGGTGTTTACCACTGCTACAGAATATGTTTAGCAGAGTCTGAATAAGAAAGGGGTTTCTCAAAAATAGTGAATTACTCCCGGTGTTCTTGTTTAAGGATAACAGTAAGCTGATTGCATCAAGCCCTAGAACATTGCAGAGCCTTTTAACTGAGATCTATAATCACTCAAGAGTTTGCCCTCATCCACACCAGGAAAAATCAAGTGGATGAAGAATGTCTATCTTCCAAAATGTGATTGACAGTTGGATGGATGACTTATAGAGCCTGTCTGTCGGCATCATTTCTGGGCCAAATACTACAAATGAGCAATGGCCTGGGCCCAGAATTGAGCGGTAGGGGAAGAGCAGGCTGGATTATTTTGTTTTAAACATACTGAACTAATCCTGAAAACAAAAGGCCATCTTTTTAAAGCTAGGGTTGTTACTGCTTTTCATGTCTGTCACTCATAAAATACTACAATCTCCATGCAAAGTGATGAAAAAGATTCATAGTGGGTGTGACCAAATTACAATATATTAGAAATAAGGGACTTTCTAAGAGAAGTAGTATAAAGGATATCATCAAAGAAATTAATGACCAGAAAAAAGAATAGGCCAGTCCCATAGCAAGAATGAGAGATGATTGATTTTAAGGCTACCTGCTACTTTGGTATCCAGGGCTAAGAGAATGGGACAAAGACCCCCTGTGTATTGGGTACAGACCCACCGGAGTATTAAAATATTGGAGTATATAGAAAATAGAAATAAGTTTGTATAGCTGAGGACAAATATAAAAACCTAGTGTAGTCCCATAAGAAAAAATACCAGAAATATTAAAGCTCAGAATATATTGAGACTCACAATGAATGCTAAGGACAACAGATTTTTTTTTTTTTTTAAGGACAAGAGGACAATTATGTGATTGTGGAAATATGGACCATTATAAAATATCTTTAGTGAAATCATGTATGTTCCCTTCTCTTATCTTTACCAAATGATGTCTTTCATGTATATGCGGATTATTCTTATAAAAATGTTATATACAGGGGAAAATAGGTATATGGGTCTCTGATTATTGGTAATTCCCTGGTTCACTTTTTTTTTTGTCACTATAGTGCCTGAGTTTTCTTCTTCATCTTTAATGTCTCCATCTGTTTCAGATACCTTCAGAATTGATCTGATAAGCCTTCAAAATTGTATTCTGTCCAGCCTAAACCTTCTTTGTGCATAATTAATCTTATCTAGTTCCTTTCCTCATTTTTATTTTTTTCAGTGATATTTCCACTTCATCATGAAGCACATCTGGGGCTGTAATGTTAGAATTCAAATATCATTGCTCCTCTGTCCTTGACAGTGAAAAGAGTTTGTTACAATGATTTTTACAGATTTTTTCCCCTATTTTTTATACACTTCTTATCCTTCTTCCGGTTTTATCTATAAATGTCCTCAGGATGACTTTGCTTCTTTCAATCTCTCATCAACTCTCCTCAAGTTTTTTTAAACTAATTTTTTCCTTCAATGATTTTTGCTATTTTAAGAGGAAATTCTGGCCATAATCTGCTAATACCTTTCTCCACAGGATTTTTCAAACAAATCTGTATGCTCAACTGGTCTCTGACTTGCAAGTAATTCAAGTGTTTGCTGGTAGAGGCCATTTCTGCTTTCTTTTGGTGTCTTCATTATGACAATTGACTTATATTAACCATTTGGGAATGTATGGATACCAGGGACATTTAATACCTGGCTGAATTCCATTGCTAATTTGTTTCATTAAATATTTTTGCTTTAAATTGGTGGTCATCTGACGTGTTTTGGTTAAAATGTGTTTGTGGGACTTCATTAGCAAAGATTTAAACAAGGTAAGTACCCTGACACAGTGGCAATTGTTAAAGTGTCTCTAGGAAACTGACCAATAAACTGTAATCTCCTTGAAGGCAAGAAATGTTTTATTTTTTAGTTTTGCATCTACAATTCCTAACACAGTGCTTTGCACATAAATAAAATTTGTGGAACTTAATTGCGTTACTCTTGATTTGTGCATGCCTTCTTTGGCCTTATATTGAAGACTGGCAAAAATTTGACCCCAAACTATCTGTTCTGGAGGCATGAGACATGGGAGCTGCATGTTTACTTTCCTACACATTGCCTGTGTCACCTTAGATAAGTCATTAAACCTCTCCAGATCTTGGCTTTCTTTATCTGTAAAATGAAGGGGTTAGACTAGTTAACCTCTAAGGTCTCTTTGCTTTATATTTTTATGATCTTACTTTCACAGTTCCCTAAGTGGGGAAAGGAACTTGACCTGCAATTTTGCTTAGTATAGAGAACTTCCTCTGAGGAAATTTCTTCTACCACTTCAAGTCAGCAACTTTTCTACAACTTAGAGTCTTAGAGAATTGCCCAAGTTAAGTCATTTGCTTGGTGAGATACTCAGTATGGATCAGAAATAGGACTAGAACTTAAGTTTTTCTGGCTCCGGGGCTGATAACTGCACCTACAAACCATATTGACTCACTAAATATGTCATCTATATTCTTGCCTTTGGACTTTAACCTGGAGTGCTCTGACCTCTTCTTTCTACCTGTCAAAATCCTATGTATTTTTCAAGACCAAACTCCAGTTCTACCATCTTCATGAAGTCTTTTCTGTCATTTCAGGTCACAGAGATCTATTTAATCTGATCCTACTACCGGAATCATTCATTTGGTAAATAATATTATGCTGCTTTTCATTTTGTTCTTTTGTTTTATATCAAAGTATTTAAATTTTTTCCTATGTATATGTTTCATCTCCCCAACTAGGACTATAAAGTCCATGAGGATAGGAACTGTGCATTATACTTCTTTGTATCCCTCAACATGCTTAGCACAGTGCTTTGCTCATGGTGGATGATCAGCAGATATTGGATGAATGAATGACTGTCCAGGCATAGAGCACAACTTGAAAAGTTATTGGTAACTATTGTGATTTCATTTATTTATTGGTTTATTATAATAGATGCTCCTATCAAAATCTGTCATCTATTTGAAGTTAAGAAATTAATTGTCTTCCAAAATTCTTGCAATGAAATTCTTCCCTAAAATTTCCATTTGCCTATCTCCTTTTTGGAAAACTTTCCTCAAAGCCTTTTCAAGCAGTTCATTTCTTAGCTACAAGAACTCTTAACCTAAAACTACATGATGAAAAAGCCTTCCTTCTGTGAAAACCGATTCCTACAAATACTTGCTACTCTATAGCCTTCCTTTGAAAGTAGATTTTAGGGGGTGAGATTTATATCATGGATAGGTTTTAAGGTGTGTTTTTATGTCAATAATTTGTGATTGTGATCAGCAAATCTTTTCAAAATGAACTAAGAAAATGTGTCTTGATTGATAGAGGTCATCAACTTTGCCTATCTGGAATCTCCAAATAAAATAGGTACTTCTTGCAATTAATAAAGATTGAATGAGATCTGATAGAATAAAATTCTTGATCTGATAGAATTGAGGTCTTAAAAATTGACTCAAATTTATAACATGGGGAGAAACAATGAGAAAATTGTGAATCCCCAAATGACAGACAATTTTTGCCCATTTTCAGGTAATTCTAGAATTTGTGAGGCCAAGATGGCACTTTGAAGGGCTTAATTATTCCCCCATTGACTTTCATTAAGGCTGTCAAATTTGAATTTCCTCCCCTAAAAGTTATCTTTCAAATCAGGCTAGTTTCCCGAACTTACTCAGATCTGACTAAATGCACTTTTCCTCTGGCTGAGATGCACATTTTATGTATATTAGACCTAGATCTGGCATGCTAGACCCGCTCCAGAGAAAATAAAAAGCATATGCTGATTGCATGCTTTTGTGATTGTGCCTTCTTTGTAACACACACTGTAATTATCACCATGTAGGGAATGTTTTGCCTGTGCTCTCCACAGCTGCTTGTGGGTGAAACAGCAGCTATGTGTGAGTGGTACACAGATGTTCAACTATTAACCACTTCTTTGCAGTTCAGGACTAAGATAATAATTTGTTTTACAGTTAGCATCAGACATCTGATTTCATATTAACTTTGGCTGAATGCCAAACAGCTTGGCCTATGGGCTATGAAAAAAAACAGTGAAGTATAATAGAGAAGACTTTCTATCTTATAATAGTAAAGAACTTGCATTTTAAACATTACATAATATCCACTTTAAAGTGTATTTAGTTAATCCAGAGCAGAGATTCTTAACTTTTTTTGTGTGAAGGAGAATTTTGGCACTTTGGTGAACCCTATAGACTTTTTTTTTTTGCAGAATAATGTTTTTAAATGAATAAAATAAAATACATAAGATTATAAAGCATATCAATTATTTGGAATATAGTTATCAAAATAATAAAAAAGTTTCCAGTTCCCAGATTAAGAACTCCTCACCTACAGCAAACTCAAATAGGAAACCACGTATTAACATTATCTATGTCCTGTTGTATTTTTATTTATTTTGTTAAATATTTCTTATTTACATTTTTAAAAATAATTTTTTATTGATATCATCACAGTTATCCCAAATATCTCTCCTCTGCCCAAAAGTGCCCAAAGTGTCGTTCCATATGACAAGTAGTAATTTTTAGAGAGGGAAAAAAAGTTAGCATAATTGATCAATATCTTGAAAAAAACCTGAAAACATGTGCAATCTCTAATATATGTAGACTTTTCAGCTCCACAAAAGGGTGGGTTGGGGGTGTCCTTTTAATTGAGTCCTGCAAGGCTTTATAATTTTGTTATATTTACTTCTGATTTTTGGCGTGTAGTTGTTTTTTTCCATTTATATTGTTGAAGTTACTGTATATATTGCTTTCTTGGCTCCATTTACTTCATTCTGCATTAATTCATATAGATCTTTCCATGCTTCTATGTATTCATCACCTATCTTTTCTTACAGCACAGTAATGATATATAACATCCATGTACCAAAATTTGTTCAACCGTTATCCAATTAATGGGCATCTACTTTGTTTCTGATTCTTAGCTAACACAAAAAAGTGTATATGGGTACTTTCTTCTTATTAATGGCTTCCTTGGGATAAAAACCCAGTAGTGAAGTCTCTGGTTCAAAGTGCACGAACATTTTAGTCACTTTATTTGCTTAATTCCAAATTGCTTTCTAAAGTGGTTGTACCATTTCATAGCTCCACCTACAATGACCTAGTGTACCTTTCATTCCACAACCCCACCAACATTAACTATTGCATTTTTTGGGTCATTTTTGCCAATTTGCATAGTGTGAGGTGAAAACTCAGTGTTGTTTTGATTTGCATTTCTGTCATTATCAGTGGTTTGGAACATTCTTTCATGTGATTATGAATACTTTGAAATTGTTCTTTTGAGAATTGGTTGTTTATATCCTTTGACCACTTCTCTATTGGAGAAGGGCTATTAATCTTATACCAAACTCTAGTCAGAGAAATGTGATGCCACGATTTTTTTTCTCATTTGATCACTTCCCATTTTAGCAGAAGTCCCTCAATTTTGTCTGTGCAGAAGTTTTTTTTTTCAAGTAATCAAAGTTATCTATTTTATCTTTTGTCATTGTCTCTATTTCTTCTTTGGTTGAAAATCCATTTCCTACTCATAGTTGTGAGAGGTATATGCTTCATTTATCCTCTCATTTTTATAGTATGATCTTTAATATTTAGCTTGCATATTCTTTTAGAATATATTGTGCAAGATGTTGGTCTAAGCCTAGTTTCCATCAGTATACTTTCCAGTTTTCCCAGTAGTTTTTTTTTAATCAAATAGGGAGCATTTTCCTAGGTAATCCATGCCTTCTACTTTATCAAATAGTTTATTATTGAGTTCTACTGTTATTGATTCTCCTACATAGTCTGATCCATTTTCCAATTTCTCTATTTTTTAACCAATGCCAAATGGTTTTTAATGTCTGCTGCCTTATAATATAGTTTGAAGGCTGGAAGTGCTATTCTTCCTTCATCCCTATTTTTTTTCCCTTGGGAGCCAGATCTCAAGTATCTCAGCATCTTCCCCCATTAGGCATTTCTTGGTTGACCAGCATTGGTCTTTACCCCATCTGACTTTTGGATGGTCAAAACTGGCTCCATCTGGATGCTGTGCTCTTTTCCTTAGGCTTGGTGGAGTGAAGCAAACATGCACCCCACACCCCACGAGTCTTATCTAGGTGACCTGTCCCACTCCTGTTATCTGTTGGCCCAGCACCATAAATTTAAAGCCTGTTTCACTTGGTAGTTCAGAACTTTGCTTTGTGGTTGCATCCCCAGCAGGCTTTTGCTCCTGGAAGGCTGTGGCAAGCTGGCTTTTGAGGCCTGAGCAAACTTCTGGAACCTTAAGCCAGGGTTTCCACATCACTGCAAAAAAGGAAGAAGGATCAGGCTATAGGGATGGGTTTTTATGTAAACTTATGTTGTGTCCTTGGGTCTGCTAATGCAGCTTTGTTGCAGGTAGCATGGGAGGTGGGAAAAGGGTGCTGAGTGAGCTCAAGGTCAGTGAATGTTAGTTCATGAGTTTGGAGTTTTTTTTTTTAACCTTTCTTTGGATTCTGAGTGTACTAGACCATGGAGATAGCTAAAATTATTTCATTTTTGTTTCATAATTTCTATTTTGGAGAGATTTGAGAAGTCATGGGGAATGGAGAAAATGTCTAGTCCACTATTTTGTTGCTCACATGATCCAGAAATCCATTCCTAATTATTTTCATTATTTCCTTTTTATATTCTAGATCTTTTGTTTTTTCCAAGTGAATTTTCTTATTATTTTATCAAGTTCTTAAAGTAATCCCTTGGTAATTTGGTTGGCATAGTATTAAAAGTATAAATTAATTTTTGTAGTATTGTCATTTTCATTATATTACCATGACCTAGTCATGGGCACTGAGTATTCCTTCAACTATTTAAGTTGTTTTTTATTTCTTTATGGAGCACTTTATAATTGAATCCAAAGAGTCCCAAAGTCTGCTTTGGGAAATTGATCCGCAGATATTTTAAAACTTTTGTAGTTATTTGGAATGGATTTTCCCTTTCTATCATTGCTTCTTATATTTTGTTATTATTATTATATAGAAATGCTGTTGTTTTTCAGGATTTATTTTGTAGTCTGCAACTTTGCTGAAGCTACTGTCTCAATTAGTATCTTTGCTGTCTCCCTAGGATTTTCCAAGTAAATCATCATGTCATCAGCAGAGATAGTTTTATCTCCTCTTTATCTAGCCTTATGCTTTTCTCTTGTCTAAATTCTGTTGCTAGCATTTATAGAGCTATATCAAATAATAGTGGGGAGAGTGGACATCCTTTCTTCATTTCTGTATTTATTGGAAAAGATTCTTGTGTATACCCATTGCATATGGTACTTGCTTTTGATTTTAGATAGATTTTTTTATAATATGAAAAAAACATCCCACTATGCCTCTACTTTTAAGGATTTTAGCATAAAGAAGTGCTACACTTTGTCAAAGGCTTTTTATGCATACATTGATGTATATGTAATTTCAGATGTTTTGTTTCTTAATATGATTAATTCTGTTAATTGTTTTCCTAATGTTGAACTACCCTGCATCTCTGGTATCAATCCTACTTGGTCATAATGAATGATTTCTCAGATGAATCACTGTAGTCTGACAGGATTTTATTAAAATTTTTGAGGCAATGTTCATTAATGATACTGGCCTATGGTTTTCTTTCAGTGTTTTATCTCTCCCTGGTTTAGGTATCAGGACTACATTTTTCTCAGAAAAGGATTCTGGTAGTGTGCTTTCTCATTTTTTTTTTTTTGTGTGTGTGAGGCAATTGAGGTTAAGTGACTTGCCCAGGTGTTATGTGTCTAAGGCCGAATTTGAACTCAGGTCCTCCTGACTCCAGGGCTGGTGCTCTTTCTACTGCGCCACCTACTTGCCCTAGCTTTCTCAATTTTTGAGATAATTTGTGAAGTATGGTATTAATATCTTTAAAAGTTTTATAGAATTCCACAGTGAATCCATCAGTATGAGGAAATTTTTGTTTGCTAGTTCCAGTATAGCTAGATCTATTTCATTTTCTGAGATTGGGTTATTTAAGATCTCTAGCTGGTCTTCTGATAGTTTGGGTATGTTATATTTTTAAAAGTATTTCACTATTTCTTTTTTCTTTTTTGTTTGTTTTCAGTTTTGTTAGCATATAACTGTGGATAATATGTTTTAATTATTCTTTTTACTTCTTCTGGGTTTCCTTGATTTCACCTTGCTCATTTGCTATTTTGTTGATTTGACTTTTGGCTTTCTTTTTTTTTTATCAGATTAGCTAAAGGTTTATCAATTACATTGGTCTTTTCAAAGAACTAGCTTTTAGTCTTATTTATAATTTCTGTTTTTTATTTCCAATTTGTCTATTTCCTCTCAAATTTTTAACATCTCTTCTTTTGTGCTTACTTTATATTTGTTTATTTGTTGACTTTCTAATAAAAAATGCGTAGTCAGTTCATTCATCCTTTTTTTCTACTTATTTTCTTAATGCCTGTTTGTAAGAATATGATTTATCCTTGCGTTGTATCCCAGAAATGTTGGTATGTTGTTTCATCATTATAATTTTGTTTTACACAGTTATTGATTGTTTCAATGATTTATTCTTTAACCTACTTATTACTTAATAATTCCAGAATCATATACCTTCTTGTTTATCTCTATTTTTTGAATTTTTTTTGCTTTATCAGATAAGTTGATTGTAACATCAATTTTTTTTTGATTCACTTGATGCATAGTAAAAAAATTTTCCCCATCCTCTCAGTTTTATTTTGTGTATATCTTCATTTTAAAATTTGTGTATATCTTCAATTTAATCTTCATTTTAAAATATTTTAAGCAATAGATTGTAAGGTTTTGTTTTCTTATCCAATCTGTCTCCCTTTTTCATTTTGTTGGATTGTTTAATCTATTCACATTTAAAGGCATGAAAGTTAGGTTTATGTTTTCCTCCATCTGTCTCAAATATTGTTTTTTTTCCAAAGTTGTGATTTGTTTCCCTAAACACAGTACTATTTTACTTCAGTTACTTTAGCTTAATCTTTTTAAAGGTAGCTCTGTTCTCACTAGCTCTCTTACCATCATGCCTGATTCCCTCCTCTCATTTGTTATCCAGTTCTCTTTGGGGTTTTGCATATTAGTTTCTTTTCTCTCTTGCTTTTATCTAATTATATAATTCTCTCCCCCCCTTTTGCCTCTCAATTAGATTCCCCCCTCCTCTCCTCACCTTCAGCTAGTCCTATTCTTTAGTTTTTAAAATTTCATTTTTGTGGCCCTTTCCAAAAAAGGATTTTTCTCACTCTTATTGTTATCTATCCTTTCTTTCTCTCTACTTGACCCTCATTCTCTGATCCATGACCTCAATAATTATTTGGTCTCTCTCTTTTCTCTATATTCCACATGTAATCAAAACTTCCAAGGTATCCATTCTAGGATTCCCCCTGTAGGCAGTTTCTACCACTGCCTTGTATGGTTTGTCTCATGGACTCCCCTTTTCCATTGTGCCTCAAGAATTATGTCAATTTTTGCAGGTATAGGAGAGGACACTGCCTCATGGTAGGGCCACTCCTCTACCACATTTCTGATTATACAGCCCACCACTGATCTATACCCTCCACTGGTTGCTTTTCCCCTTCACATTTGTCTCAAAATCTCCCAGAGTCCATGCTCTCCCACTCCCTCAGGTGCCAGTTGCCCTCAGAAATTTGAATTCGCTTGTCCCATGATAGGGTGAATAAACTTTTCAAGCACTAAATCCTCCAAGTCATACCCAGCACAATTCATCAATATTTCTTCATAAACCAACTCTCTTCACCCCCAAGAACATTCATTAATGTAATCTTATTCCACTATCAATGCAAGGCCTCCTGACTCTCCCTTTAAAATTATCTCATCCTCCTCTTCGTCTACTTCTTTGTAGGCTCTTCTCTTTCTGAGACCATAGGGGTCATCTTTCCCTTATTGCCATCTTTAGATTTGACCCTAGCACATCACACATTCCTCTCTATCCCTCTGCACATTCTCCCCCTTTCATGTATCCTTCCATGTTGTAATGTAATCACCCCCACCAAATGCCATCATAAAACCTGTAGGCAGGGGAATCACCAGGTTCTGTCTATAATACTCCAGGTTCTCCTCTTCACTGTTACCTTCACAGGACTTCTACCCTCACCCATATCTCCTTGTATACATTACTGATCTCTCTGCTGTCACTCTTTTGCTATTGCTGTCTTTCGTTGTTGTAATTATTCACTCCTGCATTTCTGTCGTTTGGGGTGTTCAAGTAGCAAGTAATGTTTTCTGTTCTGTTTTTTTCTAAAAAATGTTTCAAACATATTTTTGATATTAAACATTCATTTTCTAAATTAATGGTTAAGCTCAGATTTGCAAAGTAGGCCATCCTGGGCTGCATCCTGAGCTCCATTGCTCTTCAGAACACATTATTCCATTCCCTCTTATGTTTTCTGGTGGGTTCAGAATAGTCTTTAGTTATTTGAATTTCCATTCCTTTGTATTTGAAGGTCTTTCTCTTGATGGCTTGCAGAACTTGTTTCTGAATTGAATTGTTAAATTTTACCACCATGTGTCTTGGGGTTTCTTTTGGAGGTTATTTGTGAATTCTTTTAATTGGTCTTTCAAACCTATCAGTGAGTTAAGGGGATATCCACCACACTCTCTGGCAGAATGGGCAGATGAGAACAATTTGTTCCATTAGCCATAAAGACAGCTGATGCAGACACTGTGGAGTGCTTAGAGCTTGCTCAGACATCAGAGATTCCAAGACCATCCACTACATCCTGGACTATCGCCAGTTACTTTGACTTTTGTCTTCCCACTGGACTTCAATGACTCAGGAAAAGAGAGTGAGGCTGAAGACTTTGTGTAGCCTTAAATCCAATTCACTTGCAAGTCAGGACATAACCTATGATATCATCAGTCCTTTTTGAAAATGAAGAATGAACAACAACAACAGCAACAACTGGTATTTCTTTTTCTATGTTCAGAAGTTTTGCATAGCTCTCTTATATTATTTCCTGAATTATGGTGTTAATTTTTTTTGTCCTGTTGTGTTTTTGGAGACCTATGATCCTTAGTTTGTCTCTAAACATCTTGTCTTCAAGATCAGTATGTATTGCCTTTATAGTAAACATATTTTCTTTTAGTGTTATAATTCTTTGCTTTTTTTCTAGAATGTCTTTCACCTCTATGGATTTGCATTTCCAATCTATTGTTCTCTCATTTCTTTAGTGAGACTGGCTATGGCAGATTCCAATTTTTCTATTATGTCAAATTATTTTTGCTTTGCAGGCCATGAATTCTGATCTCATAATTCTCATTTCTCTTCTGAACCACTCAGGAACAGTGTGTTGTCATTCCGTGTTATCCTCACATTCCACAGGGTCCTCTGTCTCATCAAATGTTGGATCATTTTCCTTTATTTTGTAGTATTTTTTTTAGATTCCTGAACTCATTTACTATATATGGAGGCTATATTTCCTTCTGTTATTAATGTTTTGCCTATTGATTTATGTTCAAGGTCTTTGAGTTTTCTTCTTCCTGAGATCTTTGATAATTTCAGTCTTTCCCCTTACCCCAGCTCTGGTTTTCCCTTTTTCATTTTCTGATTCTGTGTTTCCTGATGTTGGTTTCCTTAGGGTTTGGATCTCAAAAGTGTCTCTGTCTCTTCCCACACTGGGTAATTCTTGATTCATCACCTTTCTATAATTTGACTTTTGGGTGGTCAGAACTAGCCCCAGTTGGATACTGTGTTCTTTCCTTCAGGCTAAATGGAGTGCATATCTTTTATATATAAACTATACTATACCATACTGTAGTACATAATACTTTTATACTATGAAAAACATATTCATGTAAAGGAGATTTCAAATAAAGCTAAGAAATGCCCATGTATTAGATATTATAACCTCCCTGTTTCAAAGCGTTTTTTTGTCAAGTACATTGTAAACTTGTAAACATTTTTCTTGCTTATCATTATTATTATTATTATTTGTATGTAACATTCCTGAGTTCTAGGAGAAGTCAAACTTTACATGCTTACAACTCAAGATAACAATCTTAAGTTTAAGGCCATTCTCAAAGATAATTACAGTGAGAAACATTGGGCAAGCGTCTCACTTTGAGACACCAGTCACCTTCCCAAGATTGTTTAATGTATAAGGAAAGCCCGAATTCCAAAATGCCAGTGATATGCTCAGCTGCCTACATCCTGGCCACTCAGAACTGTCCAAACCCTTAAGATTATCCCCACAGTTCTCTCTGTCTGTCTGTCCATCTGTCTGTCTCTCTCTCCTTTTTCTCTCCATTTCTCCTCCTCTTTCTTCCTCTCTATTTCTTACTTCCTCCTTTCTTCCCTCTTCTCCCTAGTCCTTCCATCTGCATACAAATATGCCCAAGTATTTCTCATACTTGCAAAAAAAAACTTCACTAGTCCCTACATCTCTCCTCTCTTTATGAGTAATACTCCTAGATAAAGTTGCCTACATTTCTTTTTTTTTTATTTCCTCTTTCTCTCATATATTTCTTAGCCCTTTGCACCCTATCTTCTACCCTCATCACTAAACTGAAACTACTTTCTCTAAAGTTATCAGTGGTCACCTATTGACAAATCTAATAGTCTTTTCTCAATCTTCATCCTTCTTTTTTTTTTAGTTAATGAATTTATTTTTAGCTTTCAGTGTTCACTTTTATAAGATTTTGAGTTCTAAAATTTTTCGCCCTTCCTCTTCTCCCCCCTTCCCAAGACAGCATATAATCTAATGTGGGCTATAAATGTACAATCATATTAAACTTATTTCCACATTAATTATGCTGTGAAAGAAGAATCAGAACAAAAAGAAAAAACCATGAGAAAGAAAACATAACCAAAAAAAAAAAAAGACAGAGAGAATAGTATGTTTCAATCTGCATTCAGACTCTTTCTCTGGACGTGGATAGCAATTTCCATCATGAGTCTTTTGGAATTGTCTTAATCATTGCATTGCTGAGAAGAGGTAAGTCTATCAAAGTTGGTCATAGAACAATGTTGCTGTTACTACGTGCAATGTTCTCCTGGTACTGCTCATTTCACTCAGCACCGCTTCATGTAAGTCTTTCCAGGTTTTTCTGAAGTCAATTTGCTCATCATTTCTTATGGAACAATAGTATTGCCTCATTACATTCAAATAACACAACTTGTTCAGCTATTTCCTAATTGATGGGCATTCCCTTTGTTTCTAATTCTTGGCCACCACAAAAAGAGCTGCTATAAATATTTTTGTACACATAGATCCTTTTCCCTTTTTTATAATGTCTTTGGAGTACAGACCTAGTAGTGGTATTGCTAGTTCAATATATACAATTTTATAGTCCTTTGGGCATATTTCCAAATTGTTCTCTAGAGTGGATGGATCAGTTCACAACTTCACCAACAATGCATTAGTGTTCCAATTTTCCTACATGTTCTCCAACATTTATAATTTTTCCTGTTTTGTCATGTTAGCCAATCTCATAGGTATGATGTGGTACCTCAGAGTTGGTTTAATTTGCATTTCTCTAATCAATAGTGATTTAGAGCATTTTTTCATATGCCTATAGATAGCTTACATTTCTTTATCTGAAAACTGCCTGTTTGTATCCTTTGACCATTTATCAATTGGGGAATCTTCATACCTCTTGATGGATACTCCTCTCTGCAACATCTGTCACTGTTATCCATCCTCTCCTCCTGAATACTGCCTCCTCTCTGGGTTTTCATGACGCTACTTTCTTAGTTCTCTCATCAATTTGATCACTTTTCAGTGAGGTAATAGAGGGGATTATAATACCAAGTGGTAGTGGGAACTGAATGAACCACATTGACCCTATCTTGTGATTCAATTCTGGAGCTAACTCAGGTCCCTTTCTATTTAATTATGGGTCTAGTTCAATTTCTGTCTTGTGAGAAAACTTTGTTCAATTGTGGGAATTAATGCAACTTTGTTGCATTCTTTGAATTTAGCCCTGTGTGACTGGGAAGCTGGACCACCTCTATCTAATGTTTAGAGACCCTTAATGAAGTACTTAGGTATACTGACCAGAAAACTGGTCAGATCTAAAGACTGATGCAAGGCGTTTTTTCATAATTACACATCTCAAACAAACTATATGTTTTATCTGAAAACTAGCCCCATACTGATCAATCAGTTATTGTTTCCTTTTTCCTTTGAGTGTATACAGACATTTGGAGGGAGTGGGATACCTCTTATTCTGATTTCAGGGAATTACACCTGTTTTTTCTCCATGTCCCAACTTGGAAGGTCCATAATCTTTCCTCCAATTAGAAATCAGATCACCTAATTTTGTATTCCTCTTGATTATTTTCTTATAATTAATTGGTCTCATTTGATTAATTGTTTTAATGTTTAAGAGCCTGTCTCCCCCTGTCTTCAGAGTCTAGTGCCAAAGCTGAGGAAGGCAACTGGGTCCTGATTTTTTGGGCAATTGGCATGCATTGCTTAATAAATCAAAATGTTCAGAAATTCAAACCTTTTTTTCCTCAGTCATTTCATCTTTGACCTATCACATCAATAGCCTTTACTGGATCATCTTTCCTTTCCCACCCCCTTGTAAAATGTAGCCAAGGACATTTGTTGCTAGTCCAGTGTTGTTTATGTACAAGACAGTGCCTACCTACATTTCTAGCCTTGTTGTACATGACTCCCATTCATTCACATTGTGATCTAGTCCTGGCTTTCTCACTATTCCCTATACATGACATTCTATGTCCTTTCTCCATGTAATTTCATTGACTGTCCCACATACTTGAAATGTGTTCTCTCCTGTCTTCTCCCTCTCTAAATCCCTAGTTTTTTAAAAAGGCTTATTTCAAGCACCACTTTCTATATAAGGACTTTCCTGATCTCTTAGTTCATTTCCTCTCAAAAAGCCTCTTGTTTCTCTTTTGTTTGTGCCTCCATACATACAGTTTTTTTTTCTCTCCTGGGAAGGCTGTATGCTCCTTGAGGGCAGTTTTGCTTTTGTATTTATATCTCCAGTGCTGAAGATAACATTCCCTAGGGATGAATGATATTGTGGCCCTCCCTCCCCCACCTTACCCCACCTCTCACCTCAAAGCAGGTGCTTCCTATCAGCACCTTTTAATTAATTTCTGACACTTTTAATTATTGATATTTTTTGTGTCATGACACTTTTAATTCATTTCTGAGCCAGAATTCCATAGAAATATAAAGTAGACGTTACTTACTCCTCACGTCTCTTGTTCCTGCTGGCACTGAAGTGTAAGGATACCTGTCTGAGTTCCAGAGAGTAGTTGTGGGAAAGATCCTTCTCTCAACTAGGCCACAAGTCATGGGCTCATGGCTTCCTAGGAAAGCCAGTGTCAGGTAACTTGCTCCTTCCTGTTTGTGTCTCCTTTACTTTGGTACAAGGCCTTGTGAGATCTCAAAAGATAACTGGCATCTCCAGACACATGAGCACTGGGGTATTGGCTATCAAAGCAGTTATAGGAGCAGAGGCAAACTAGTCGAGAGGGAGAGTTATCTCAATAGAGAGATGTCAACAAAAAAAGAGCCCACTTAGGCTGTAAGCAGTGAAGGTGAACTGTAAAATATTTAATAAGCAGTTTTTGCACAGAAATTGTTTGCAGATGTCCCAACACGGCTTGCATGTTAGCTCCTCAACTGATTATAATCATTCTATAGTTCTTTGTTACTAAACATATTACTTATTCATGTTTGTACCTTTTTAATTTTTCTCCCACTATTGGGGAGGGCCTCTTAGACTAGAGGCAAAAATAGAATTGCTCCTCAGGAATCTGAAGCACTGGGAGCCTAGATTGGCAACCTCAAAGCAATGAACCCTGGGTAGTGAGGCAAATAGAGGACAGGAATTGAGGAAGGTCATGAAGGGATGAGTTAAGGGAGGTTGAGGTTCAACCGAATCAGAAGCAGAACTAGCACCAGAATTGTAAACGTATATCCATGCTCTGTGTTTCTCAAATGCATCTTTCCCAGGCATGATGGCATGTGTCTGTAATACCTTCTATTGACGAGGCTGAGGCCAGTGGATCATGTGAGCGGGACTTCTGAGCTGCAGTGTGATAGGCTGATAGGGTTTCTGTATTAAGTCTAGCACCAATATGGTAAACTCCCAGGCTTCCAGGAAGTCAGCAGACTTCCTGGAGTGGAGTGTACCTGTGCAGGTTGGAAACAGAGCTGGTCAAATCTCCTGTGCTGGGATTGGACAGTGAGGGGCTTCTGTACTTTTAGCCGTGATAAGATAGATGAGATAAAGAGAACAATTCTCAAAAACAAATACACAAAATGTGTCTTTACTAATTTAAGTAAACTTTGTTTTATACTGCTTGTTTGTGTTGGGTCAACACAGGCACAAGCATTTTTCTGAAGTACTTACACTAAGCTTTTCCCTCCAAAGCACCTATGGAAATCCAAACCAAAAAGTAAGAAGTAGCTGCTTCATTTTGTCTTTGTATTTCTAGAGGAGAGAATAGCGCCTGTCACATAGAAGGGGCTTAATATATACTTGGTGGTGGATTGATTTATGTTCCATTTCACTAGGTTCATTGACTGATTTACTTTGGAGTTTCTTTTAATCAGATGGCATATAGATTTATTTCTATTAACTGTATGTTCAGAGCTAACAGAAGACTGAATAGCATCCCCACAATGCTTCTGGTATGATGACTAATTTCTGAGGGGCCAAAGGCAGAGGAAGGGGCAGTGTTCCATATAAAACCAGAAAGGAAATGTTGTGCCACAGAAAAATGGATCAAGAGACAGGAGATTTGGATTGGAGTGCCAACAATGAAGAGTGCCATCTTGGGCAAGTCATTTGTCTATTTCCTTATCTGTAAAATAAGGAAATTGAACTTAATAATCTCTGAAGTTCCTTCTACTTGTCTTCCTGTGAACTTGTTCATGAAGTAGGAATTACTTTATGAATTCCAGACCAGTCTGGAATTCAAATCCATGCTAAGGGGCCTTGATATTTCTTTAAAACCTATGTATGTGTGTGTGTTTGGTGGGGGGGGAATATGTTTCAAAACAGTGACTCTTACGTATTTCTCTCTTCTTAACATGCTTTTATCTCAAAAAACAGGAATAATTTCCAAGATAAATAACATCCTGACTTAAAAGATAAATTCATTTTTATTGCCACTAGAGGTCAGACAATATAAATACATAGGACAGGATTTTTCTCCTACATCTTTCATTAAATACAATAAACAAGACCTATCACCTATAAATACAAAGCTGTATTCTTGTCCTTTGTAATTCTGCCGGCTTTTCTATAGTCACAGAATAATAAAACTATCATCATAAATTGTGCCATTGAAGTGCAGTGATATAACACCCTTGATTTTCTTAGCAGGGCCAAGGAAGCCATCCTTGCAAGTCAGAAAACAAATCATAAGCATACACATCATTACCCAATTGTCACTAAGTACCTCATCCATATCGATTATCCCCAGTCTTGTGTAGTAAATACAAACAAAATGATCTGCTTTTGAGTCGTAGCAAAGAGAAGGGCATGAGGGGAACTCTTTTGTATCAAAGATTACCTTGATCTCCCCCCCTTAATACATACATTTAATTAGTTTTGGGGGACTATCAAAATTTAAGAGATGCTTTAATGTAGATTTTTAGTATGTTTACCATTAAGATTTCATTCATAGGTGAGCTTTCTTGATGAAAGATACAATTTCAGGAATTGCAATTTAATTTGTTTGGATTGCACCTATATTGGCATTGTACCTAAGAGCCCTGACTTATAATTGGAAGATTTGAGTTTGATTTTTGTCCATCAATCACACTTACTATTTTTTGTGTCCATAGGCAAGAAGCCAGGTCACATCACCTACCTCAGTCTCTATTTCTTCATATATAAAATATAAATAAAAAATATCCACTACCAAACTTATGAGTTGGTTAGGGATATTTTGTTAACTGTAATGCACTTTTAGGGAAATACAGGCCTAAATAATTGGAGAAATATTAATTGCTTATGAGTAGGCTAAGCCAATGTAATAAAATGACAACATTATCCAAATTCATTTACTTTTTCAGTGCTATGCCAAACAAACTACCAAAGGACCACTTTATAGAACTAGAAATAACTATAATGAAATTCAGTTGGAATAAAGTATCAAATATCTCAAGAGAAAGAATGAAAAAAAAAATGGGAAGAAAAGACCCCCAGCGTACCAGATCTTAACAATACTGCAAAGTAGTCATCATCAAAATGATTTGGTATTAGTTAAAAACTAGAGAGGTGGAATCCACAGAAACAAATGAACTTCCTAGCTGCAGTTTGATAAGTTTAAAGACCTCAGCTCCTGGGGTAAAGGATATGACAAAAACTGATGGGAAAGTGGACAGCAGTCTAGCAGATATTACGTGTAGACCAACGTCTCATACCATATACCAAGATAAGCTCCAAATTGATCCATAACCTAGCTACAAAAGGTCACATCATGTACAAGTTAGAGTTCACTACTAAAGAGAAGAGAAAAATCTCATAAGATAAAATCAACAATTTTGATTGAACAAAATTAAAAAGTTTTATATGGACAAATCCAATGCAGTTGACTAAAAAGGAAAGAAGTACTGGGGAAAAAATCTTTGCAACAAGTTTATTGATAAAATTCTCATTTGCAAGTTATTCAACTTGGCATTGATTCAAATTTTAAAAAAAAGTCCAGTCTTCAATTGTTAAACGGTCAAAGGATATGAATGGGTAGTTATTAAGGAAAGAAATCCAAGTTATAGTCATATGAAAAATCACTAATAACTAGAGACATGAAAATTAATGCAACTGTGGTTGCATCTCACACCAATCAGATTGACAAAGTTGATGAAAAAGAAAAAAGAAAGATGCTGGAGGGAGTAGGGGAAAGAAGGAATATTAGTATACTGTTAGTGGGGTGTGAATTGGTCCATCCATTCTGGGAAGCAGTTTGAAACTATGCCTTAAAACTTACTAACCTTTGTATACCTTTTGATCCAACAATACCACTATTAGGCCAAAGAGATCAAATAAAGAGGAAAAAGTTCTAAGTGTACAAAAATATTTATAACATCCCTTTTAGAAGTAGCAAAGGAATGGAAATTAAGGGGTTATCTTAAGGTGGGACTGCTGAACAAATTGTTATGTATGAATACTATTTGCTGCAAGAAATTATTAAAGAGGTGTTGCTAAGCGGCACAATGGATAGATCATTGGTCCTGGAGTCAGCAGGACCTGAGTTCAAATTTGGCCTCCAACACTTACTATCTCTGTGACCCTGGGCAAATTACTTAACCCTGACTGCCTTCAAAAACAAAACAAAACAAAAATAATTAAAGAAATGGTTTCAAAGAAACCTGGGAAGACTTGTATGAATTAATGTAAAATAAAGTAAGCAGAACCAGTATAACAATTTATACTATAATAACATTGTAGAAAAAGGAACAATTGTGAAAGTCTTAAGAACTTTCTTCAAAACAATCATCAATAATAATTCCAGAAGACTGGTCATGAATAAATCTATTCACCTCCTGACAGAGAGATAATGGACTAAATCAGCAGAATATGGGACAAATTTTTTGACATGGCTCATATGGAAATTTGCTCTGCTTGACTTTGTTGTAAAGATTTTGTTTTTCTTTTTTCTTTTTCATTTGGGGGAATGTAAGAGAGAAAATTGCTTGATTATTGAAAAAAATTAAATAAAAATAACAAATGTACTATATAAAACTATTATTTTAATTTTTTCAATTTAATTTTTTAAAATGTTGAATAAAAATTTTAAAAAAATTTGAACACCAAAAAAGAACATTTCTACATACACACACAGAGCAGAAAACAAAAGGAGTCTATGAAATTGTGGACCTTCATTTCTTGTTGCTTGCTTTTTATAAAAATAATGAAATAAATTCTCCATATTACTTTCAAAATTTTCCTGATTTTGTTTCCTTCTCTTCTATGCATTAAAAAAATGTTTCTATCACTTTCCTATATTTGGCATCACTATTGCTGATTCCCTCACTCCATTCCTCCATATTAAAAAAGAAGAGAAAGAATGGTAAAAAAAATAATTTAAAAAAACCTTGCAATAAATAAATACAGTAAAGCAAAATGAATTACACAGCGGCCATGTTGAAAAACATACAGCTATTTTTGGTCATTGCATTGATGAGAGTTCTAGAATTTTTAAAGTAGTTTTTCATTATAAGCTCGAACTATTTCTATCTGCTTTCCTTTATATTTTTAGATTAGGGGATATTATAGGGTCCCATCTAATTTATGATCACTTTATCATTTTGAGGGGCAAAGGGGTCCCCAAGCTCTATATCCCAGGCTTGCCTCCTTTACCACCTAATGCCAATTCGACAATGAACACATATAGCAAAATAGCAAAGAAACCTTTTATCCAAATCATAGCAAAACAGAAATCAGAGAAAGCATACGTGGAGACTATATATCAGACAACATAGAGTAAAGGAGCTCTTCCATTGGGAAAGAGATAACTCAGCTCAACCAAGAAAATGTCCTAGATTTCATGCAAGAGGAAACTCCCCAAAGTCTCTAGTGTATCAAGCTGGTGGTAGAGACATGATAGAGACTGCCAGCTCCACTCATGTTTTCCCAGAGTCTTTTTCTTTAGCAACCTGAAATGGAGTTGGCCTCTTCCATTTTTTTCTCTCAAAGCTGGAAACCAGGAGCATTTGAAGAAAACTTGAAACTCAGACAGTCTTAAAGGGGACTGACCCTGAAGAATCTTAAAGGGGCACTGGAGAAGGCTGGAGGATCTTGCTCTTCACCAGCTCTGTCTCATTTTACATGTAGTGCAGAACCTTCATCTCCCCAGTAAAGAGAGAATCCCATACCAGTGGACTTTGAGCTACGGTTACAGATAGAAAATAGGTATTAAGAAGATGTACCTTTTTTCTGGGGGAATTTGAGGGTTAGTGAAGTAGCTTTTCAGGTTCCTGAAGGCAATCCATCCTCCTTTCCTGCTTGCCACCTCTTCTTAATCTCTTCTACTTCTGTTAAGTCCCTATCATTTTTGTCTTTTATCCTGCAGATTTTTACACAAAATGTTCCTTGATGCCTCTAATTTTCTTGAAGAGATCACTTGTCTTTCTTATTCTATTGTTTTCTTCTATTTCTTTACATTGATCATTAAAGAAAACTTTAACTCTCCTTGCTATTCTCTGGAATTCTGCCTTCAATTAGGTATATCTTTCCTTTTCTCCTTTCCCTTTTGCTTTCCTTCTTTCCCCAGCTATTTGTAAAGTCTCATCAAGACAGCCATTTTGCTTTCTTGTTCTGTTTTCTTTGTAATGTTTTTTGTTACTGCCTTCTGTCCAATATTGTGAATCTTTGTCAGTAGTTTTTAAGGCATTCTATTTATCAGATATAATCCCTTAAATCTATTCATCACTTTTTTTTCATTTATAAGGGGTGTTATTTTCCCTGCTTTCTTCAATTTAAGTCTGAATTTTGTAGTAAGAAGCTTGTGATCTGAGTCACAGTCAGCTCTAGGTTTTGTTTTAACTACTATATAGAGGTTCTCCACCTTTGACTGCAAAGTATATAATCAGTCTGATTTTGATATTGACCATCTGGGTGATGTCCATGTGTAGATCTGCCATTTGGATTGTTGAAAAAGAATGTTTGCTATGACTAGTGAGTTATCTTGACAAAACTCTTTTCTCTGTTCTGCTTCATTTTGTACTCTAAGGTCAAACTTTCTAGTTATTCCAATTATCTTTTGATTCCCTACTTTTGTATATGAATCCCCTATGATGAATATGCCATTTTTACATGTTATTTCTAGAAAATGTTGTAGGTCTTCATAGAACTGCCTTGGATTTAAGCAGATATTCTGTCATTTTTGAGTATACTCCAGTACTGCTTTTTTCATCCTTTTATTGACTAAGAAGACTATTCCATTTTTTTCTAAGGAATTCTTTTTTTTATTAATTAATTTACTTTTAGTTTTCAACATTCATTTCCACAACATCTTGAGTTCCACATTTTCTCCCCATTTCTTTCTTCCCCCTACCCAAGATGGTGTGCATTCTGAATACCTCTTCCCCGATCTGCCCTCCCATCTTTCACTGCCCCTTCTATTATCACCTCCCCTTTCTATTTTCCTGTAGAGCAGGATAGATTTCTATACCCCATTGCCTGTGTATCTTATTTCCCAGTAGCATGTGAAAACAATTTTTAACTTTTGTTTTTAGAACTTTGGGTTCCAAATTCTCTCCCTTCCTCCCTCCCCAGCCACCTTCATTGAGAAGGCAAGCAACTCGATACAGATTATACATGTGTAGTCATGCAAAACACTCCCATAGTAGTTATGTTGTGAAAAACTAACTATATTTCCCTTCATCCTATCCCACCCCCATTTATTCTATTCTCTCCTTTGACCCTGTCCCTCCTCAAAAGTGTCTGCCTTTGATTACCCCCTCTCCCAATCTGCCCTCTTTTCTATCATCTCCCTCTCTCTTATGCCTTACCTCCCTATTTTCCTGTAGGGTAAGTAGATTTCCATATCCATTTGATTGTGTATATTATTCTCTCCTTAAGCCAAATCCAATGAGAGTAAGATTCATTCATTCCCTCTCACCTACCCCCTCTTCCCCTCCATGGTAAAAGCTTTTTCTTCCCTCTTTTATGTGAGATAATTTACCCTATTCTACCTCTTCCTTTCTCCTTATCTCTGTACAATTCTCTCTCAACCCTTAATTTTATTTTTTAGCTATCATTCCTTCATATTCAACTCACCCTGTGCCCTCTGTCTACCCTAATACTGAGAAAGTCTCATGAGTTACAAATATCGTCTTTCCATGTAAGAATGTGAACAGTTCAACTTTAGTAAGTCCCTTATGATTTCTCTTTCCTGTTTACCTTTTCATGTTTCTCTTGAGTCTTGTATTTGAAAGTCAGATTTTCTATTCCCCTCTGGTCTTTGCAGCAAGAATGCTTGAAAGTCATCTATTTCACTGAATATCCATTTTTTTTCCACTGAAGGATTATCCTCAGTTTTGCTGGGCAGGTGATTCTTGGTTGTAATCCTAGTTCCTTTGACGTGCAGAATACATATTGCAAGTCCTCTGGTCCCTTAATGTAGAAGCTGCTAAATCTTGTGTTATCCTGATTGTGTTTCCACAATACTTGAATTGTTTCTTTTTGGCTACTTGCAATATTTTCTCCTTAACCTGGGAACTCTGGAATTTGGCTATAATATTCCTAGGAGGTTTCCTTTGGAGATCTCTTTCAGGAGGTGATCAGTGGATTCTTTCAATTTCTAATTTACCCTCTAGTTCTAGAATATCAGGGCAGTTTTCCTTGATAATTTCTTGAAAGATGATGTCTAAGCTCTTTTTTTTGATCATGGCATTCAGATAGTCCAGTAATTTTTTAGGTCAGTTGTTTTTC
This sequence comes from Vombatus ursinus, assembly GCF_900497805.2. Classification (NCBI taxonomy): domain Eukaryota; kingdom Metazoa; phylum Chordata; class Mammalia; order Diprotodontia; family Vombatidae; genus Vombatus; species Vombatus ursinus. Next base: position 3,146,412 of record NW_020955033.1, on the reverse strand, counting down.
CAATGAAATATTTCACATTGTCTTCTATTTTTTCATTCTTTTGGTTTTGCTTCACAAGGTCTTGATTTCTCATAAAGTCACTAGCTTCCATTTGTTCCATTCTAATTTTTAAGGAAGTATTTTCTTCAATGAATTTTTGGACTTCCTTTTCCATCTCACCAATTCTGCTTTTTAAGGCATTCTTCTCCTCATTGGTCTTTTGGATCTCTTGTCATTTGGCTTAGGCTATTTTTTAAAGTGTTATTTTCTTCCGTATTTTTTTAGGTCTCCTTTAGCGAGTTGTTGACTTGTTTTGCATGATTTTCTTCCATCACTCTCATTTCCCTTCCCAGTTTTTCCTCTCTTTCTCTTCCTTGCTTCTCAAAATTCTTTTTGAGCTCTTCCATGGCCTGGGACCAATTCATATTTTTCTTGGAGGCTTTGAATGTAGGAGCTTTGACTTTGTTGTCTTCTTCTGGTTGTATGTTTTGATTTTCTTTGTCACCAAATAAGATTCTATGGTCTGACTTTTTTGTGCTGTTTGCTCATGTTCCCAGCCAATTACTTGAGTTATAAACTCTTTGTTAAGGTAGGGGTCTGCTTCCAGTGTGGAAAATGTATTGTCCCAAGCTTCAGGGGTTTTGTGCAGCTGTTTTTAGAGGTACTTCTAGGGACCTGTAAGTTTTCAGTTCTTCTAAGGTGGTATGATCAAAGACATGGTATTTACTCCTTTCCCAACCTGTGCTGAGATCTATGAGTGACCACAAGCACTCTTTTCTGCCTTGGAATTGTAGGAGGATTCCCTCTCCACTCCTACCACAGGTTCCACCATACCAGCACTCCCCCTCACCTTAGGACTGCTATCTAGAACTGTGTCCCAGATCCAAACATGGGCAAAGCAAGAAAATCCTGCCTTAGCAACAGCAAAGAGATCGCTGCAATCCCACTCTGATCAGCCACTTGATCCCCCCACCATCTGTGGGCCAAGAGCTCCACAAGCAGCCACAGCTCTGGGCCTGTGCCAAGACTGGGGCTAGACCAAGCTCCTCTCTCACCATGGTCCAACAGAGCTTTCCTACTGACTTTCTAAGTTGTGTTTGGTTGAGAAGTCTGGAAACCACCTTAGCTGCTGTGATTCAGGACCCTGAGGCCTGTTCAAGGTTCACTGAGGCCTGGTCTTTGACTATGGGGCCCATGCTGAACTGTGTTCCTTTCCCAGCTTGGCACAACAGACCTTTCTTGCCAGCATTTTAGGTTATCTTGGGCTGGAAATTTGTTTCACTCTGTCTTTTTGTGGGTTCTGTTGCTTCAGAGTTTTTTTAGAGCCTTTTTTTTTTTACAGATTTTTGGAGGGGTTTTGGGAAGAGCTCAAGCAAGTCACTGCTTTTACCCTGCCATCTTGGCTCTGTCCCTTCTAAAGGATTCTTGCCCACAGTAGTATATGTAATGATCACCTGAATTAAATTCACCCATTCTCATTCATTTGAGTTCACTGATATCCAAGATGTCGATGTTTAATCTTTTCATCTCCTATTTGACCACATCCAGCTTATCTTGGTTCAAATGATCCATTGTGACTTTATCAGAGTATTTGGCAAGTACTATATTGAGCTCTACTCTCTCTTGAGCTAGTCAGCATACATATACCTTGAGGTTTGGATTACTAGTTAGTTCTTTGAGTGACTGTGCTTGTGGGAGCTTTGGGTCTCAGTTTCTGTAAAAGCTTCCTGTGCTACATCATTAAGGTGGTATGAACACTAGCAGACATTTGTCAGTTGTCTCACAGAAAGCACAATCTAGAGAAGCATTTTGAATCATGCTAGCCCAAGGAAGCAAAAGTCTGAATGACATGTGCTAGACCCAATAAGTAACTGAGTCCAAATTAAACAGTAGCCCAGAGACAACTGTCAATTCCTATTATTAACTTTTTTTCTGAGCTGGAGTAAAAATAAATTTATAAACTTTCTCCCAGTACTAGTATCTACAACAGCTAAACCCTACTACTGCTACTCCTACTACTATTACTAGACATTAGTGTCTACAGCAACACTTTACAAGTAATTCTGTTGCTTTTTCAATATTAGGATTTAAAATTAATTTCTTTTTTATACATAATTGAAACTATCCTTATTGGTTGTAATTGTATTTAAAATTTGTAAATCCAAAATAAACAATTTGACATATCTGAGAGTGACAGCTCTTCCTTCCTTCCCTTCTTCCTTTCTTCCATTCTTTCTTTCTTTCTTTCTTTCTTTCTTTCTTTCTTTCTTTCTTTC
>NW_020955033.1:3134224-3144147 GCF_900497805.2 Vombatus ursinus | reverse complement strand
CTTTCTTTCTTTCTTTCTTTCTTTCTTTCTTTCTTTCTTTCTTTCTTAGTTTAGAGAGGAAAGGAATATGGCCTTTCCTGAGATATGGGACAGATTGGGAACAGAGTCAAGGGTGAGATCCCAGTCAAGACAACAAGAGCTCAGGGCTTCCATCCCTCCTTGAGCAGGGAGAACATTTCTTCTCCCTTTATAAATAGCACCCTCAGCACAGCAGCCTAACCCCTCTAGTCCCCGCCCGAGAAGCCAAGCCAATCAAAAAACAACAGCATCTGGAGGGGGCGTTGTTTTTGCTTTTTAAAGATTTTGTCTTGGGGCAGCTAGGTGGTGCAGTAGATAGAGCACCAGCCCTGAAGTCAGGAGGACCTGAGTTCAGATTCGGCCTCAGACCAAACACTTGACACTTACTAGCTGTGTGACCCTGGACAAGTCTCTTAACCCCAATTGCCTCAAAAAAAAAAAGACTTCGTCTTGAGGAGAAATAAAGAAAAGACCAATAAATAAAACTAAAAATATAAAAAATGTATTTTTAAAATTTTATGGACATACATAACACCTGCTTTTCCTGGAGGTAAGGGTAGTAGAGAACCCTCATGACTAAAGAGCCAAGAACTGGGCCCTCCAAGGGTCAGACAGGTTCCTTGCCCTCAAAACACCAAATTATCCATGGTCAGCATCATGGGAGGGCTTCAAAAACAAACATCTATAGAACAGAGAAATAAATTCAAGGACTCTACCTGGGAAGCATGGGAAGAGACTAGCCCCCTTTTCTTTGAGACTTCCATCATTCTTGGTAGAGAGAATCCCAGATACAAAAAGACCAATCACAACAAAGTGAAACCTGAAGTTGTGGGTAGGACTGAATGCCCCCAAGTCCCAGCTCCTGAAAGAGGAGCCCCTGGTCCAGAATCTAAAGAGCCTTGAAATACTTTCTTTGCTGGGGGAAGATGAAAGAGTTTAGATGGAACTGTCTAGTTATCTATCTACCTATCTACTTATCTATCTATCTACCCATCTATCATCTATCACCAATCTACCAATCTAGCATATATATATATACTCATAAGTACACACATTTTAAAAATAAGTGTATGTGTATATATGCATAGATAGTGTGTATATATATTTGTGTATGTGTGTATGTGTGTGTACACATACATATATGCACAAATAAGGCACAGAACAACCCTCTAGAATTTAGTTTCTTCTCTGCCACTGGTTAACAGTGAGATTTTACCCTGTAAGTAGGCCCCAGTTTCCAGTTTTATAAGATGAAGGGGGTTGGACTTGATAATTATGACAATGAGGAGGAGGAGGAAGAAGATACCAATGATAATAGTAATAGCTCACATTTATATAAAGCTTTAAGATTCACAAAGCACTATAGATTTATCAATCCATTTATTTGATCCTAAAAGCAATACTATAAGATAGGACTATTATTATCTACATTTTAAAGATCAGGAAACTGAAGACCAGAGAGGTTAGGTGATTTGCACAGCTTTGCACAACCAGAAGGTCTGAGGCAATGAAGATGATAGCTCATACTTATACAGCACTTTAACATTTATGAAGTGCCTCATATAAAGTATCGCACTTGACCCTTACCCCAGCTCTGTCAAGTAGACAGCAGAAGCATTTTTATCCCTATTTTTGGCTTTAACATTGTATGCTCTAATCCCAGAGGTCAAAGAAAAAGGAAAAGGAGCGATACGTACAAAAATGTTCATAGCAGCCCTTTTGTCATGGAAAAGAATTGGAGATTATGGGGATGCCAATTAATTGAGGAATGGATGAACAAGTTGAGGCATATAAAAATGATGAAATAATATTGTATTGTAAGAAATGATGAAGGGGATGGTTTCAGAAAAACCTGAGAAGACTTATATGAACTGATTCAAAGTAAAATAAGTAGAACCAGGAGAACATTGTAAAGATAGTTATTATGAACCTGTAATTTGATGGGTTCTAATTAGACATTTTCAATAAAAATTGAAGCAAAACATGTTTTCATTCATATTCCTATGTTCCATTTTAAATTAAGAGACCACCATATTTTTGCTGTATTTGAACTCAGTAAACCCATTATTTCCCCATTAGGTTGTGAGTTACTTGAGGGCAGGGATTGCCCTTTGCCTTTCCTTGTATCTGGATCCCTTTGCACAGTGCCAAGCACATAGCACATCCTAATAAATGACTAACTGAATCAAACAGGCATTAAGTACCTACAAAGTTGCTGTCAGTATGCTAAGAGTGGGAATACAACGACAAGGACAAAATAGCTCCTGCTCTTGGGGAGCTTATCAAGGGAATCCAAGCTACCCTTACTCATAAGAACTAGCAACGCTTTTCTTAACTCTTTCTTTTATTTCTCAATCTCATAGTTTCTTAGGCTTGTCATCAAAGCTAGTGTCCAAGAGAAAGTATTGATTTAATAGAAGATGGAGAAAGGAGATGTTAGGGAGAAAGAGGAAGCTGGGTCAACCTAAGCTATTATATGCAGGCTTCTGAGCCCTAGTGCCCTTCTAAGCAGTGACACCAGCTTGTAGAGGGAGCGATGATGAAAGAGCCTCATAAATTTCTTTATATATGAATGGAACACTTCTGAGTCTCTAGAGATTTCATGTAGGGAAAAAAGAATGGTTGGGGGGCGGTGTGAAGCAAGGAAGAGAGAAAACCAACCTTGAACTTGGGGAAGGAATGAGATTGTAATGAGAGTGAACATGTTAAGGAGAGTAGTATAGGATAAGGCTAGAATGATTTTCAGATTATGGAGGACCTGGAATGAAGGCTTAGGAGGTATTGTCTGGAACATTGAAGTTAGACAATTAATACACAAGGGTCTACTAGGCATTGGAGATACAAATGAAAGAAAGAAGGAAAGAAAGAAAAAAAGAAAGAAAAAGGAAAGAAGTGAAGGAAGGTAACAAATGTTTATTCAGCACCTACTATGTACTAGGCACTGTGCTAAGCACTTTACAATTATTATTTCATTTGATCCTTACAATAGCCTTGGGAAGTGGGTGTCATTATTATCCTCATTTTACAGGTGAGGAAACTGAGGCAAACAGAGGTTAAGGAGTTACTCAGCTTCACACAGCTAGTATTTTAGTATCTGAGGCTAGATGAACTCAGGTCTTCCAGCTCCAAGCCCAGCACTTTGTCCTGTGTCACCTTGCTGCTTCAAAGAAAGGCAAAAACCAATCTATGCTTTCAAGGAGCTCACACACTTATGTGAGAGACATAGTCTTTTTTTTTTTTTTTGGCAAGGCAATGGGGTGAAGTGACTTGCCCAGGGCCACATAGCTTATAAGTGTAAGAGACATAGTCTTTTTTCACTGAGCCACTTAGGACATGATCATAGTGGTGTGTATGGATGATTATTCAATTCACAATACGTCAGATGGTTTGGAAAAGAGTTCATTTGGAAGTAGGACTATCTCTTAGGAGGCTATTTCGATAGTCTAAGCTAGAGGGAATGGGGGCCTGAGCTAAGGCAGTTAGAGTAGAAGTGGGAGGGAGGGACAACCGTAAGCTGTTGGAGAGCTAGAATCTACTGAACTGAGCAGCAGATGAGAGATGTAGAGTGAGGCACAGAGAAGAATCAAGAATGACTCATGATTCAAAGATTTGAAGAACTTCGTAATTTGGGATTAGAGTGCTATCAATAAACGCAAAGAATTTAGGGAGTGGGGAAATTTTCAGAGAAAAGAGAGGCCGAGTTTTAGACATGTTGAGTTTGAGAACACTGATAGACATGTTTTCACAAGGCAGTTGAGATAGGAGCTTTGAGGAGGTTAGAAAGTTAGGAAATTAGGTTAGAAGGTTAGGAAATGAATGAAAATGGGCAGCTATGTGGCACAGTGGATAGAGTGCTCAGCCTGGAGTTAAGAAGACTCATCTTCGTGAGTACAAATCTGGTCTCAGACATTTACTAGCTGTGTAACCCTGAGCAAGTCTCATTTAACTTTGTTTGTCTCAGTTTCTCACCTATAAAATGAGCTGGAGAAGGAAATGGCAAGCCACTCTAATATCTTTGCTGAGAAAACACCAAGAGTTGGACATGATTGGACAACAACAATAACAACAAGCTGGGATGAAAGTATTTATTTATATAGAGCTGGGGGTGGATGACATAAAAAAAAAAGAGCATATAGTGAGAGAAGTGGGCCAAAGATAAAACTTGGAGGACACTAACATTTAAGAAGTGGGAGGCAGATGGCTAACAACAAATGAAAGAGAAAGATGGGTTGGGGGGCAGCTAGGTGGCACAGTGGATAGAGCACTGGCCCTGGATTCAGGAGGACCTGAGTTCAAATCTGGCCTCTGATACGTAATACTTAATAGCTGTGTGACCCTGGGCAAGTCACTTAACCCCTATTGCCCAACCCCCCCCCCAAAAAAAACCCAAACAAAACCCAAAACAGAAGGATGGGTTAGAAGGGTAAGAGAACAATGAGAAGAGTACAAAGCCAAAGGAGGGTACATAAAGAGAGGGGGATAATTCGTGGTATCAGATGCTGCAGGTCAAAGAGAATGAGGATAAAAAGAGTCTACTGGATTTGCAATTAAAAAGTTGTTAATGTACACTGGGTAGAACTGGGAATTGGTACAAGTATTCTGGAAAGAAATCTGGAATTATGTTCTTAAAAAGTGAAGAAAATGCCCACACCCTCCAACCTAGAGATCTACTTCTAGGAATATATCCCAAGAAGGTAAAAGAAAGAAAGAAGCATCCTAAATACTCTAAAATATTTGTAGCAGCACCCCTTATGATAGCAAAACACTGGAAACTGGAAACAAAGACACATTGATTGTGGAATGGATAAATAATTTCCCCCCTTTATTATAAGAAGTGACTTACTGGGTTGAAGGAAGACTAATATATTCAGAAATAAAGGTGATATAAAGGGAAATGAATACTTCTTAAAAGCAACTATATCAACCTTTGAGAAAGCTGTTTAAGTACAAGACTGGGGTTTGAAGCACTATTGTGTAATGGATAGAGAATCACCCTCAAAACCAGGACGATCTGAGTTCAAATCCTGCCTTTGATACATTCTGGCTACTTGACCCTGGGCAAGTCACTTATCTTCTCAGTATCTTAGGCAACTGTATAAAACAATAGGTTGTAGATAATGTACTGATCTGCATGGGTAGGTTTTTTTTTATCTGTGAGTTCCATATACTAATGAAATCACAGGTCCAGTTCATCCATGTTTACTTCTTAACCCCATATTATGTCATTACATTTTTTCCCTTTCCTATATCATAACCTCATAAGATTTATTTCCCAAGAAATATAATGAACTATGAATTGCTTCTATAAAAAAAAAGCATCTTCACTTTCTGTTGCTTAACTAATTCTATCTGTTATCCTTGACTGCTTTCTGAAAAGCATTGTCTGCCTTTAAGCAGAACTTTCTGGAAGATAACTTGGGGAGGTATTCAGAAAAAAGGCATATCCCATGTTAGGGGACACACTTTTAATAGTATTGTAAAAAAAAATACTTGTAGTTCAGGAATAAGAGGTAGTGGTAGTTGGAGGGGCAGGAGAACAGGTAGTAGAAAACTTGATTTACTCATTGTTCATTGCTAAATCCAAATGTAATTGCAGTGGAGAGATTAGCATCAGATTATTACATACCAGTTTTAAAAACCTGTGTCTAAGTCAATTGAAATATTATTATTTATTATTATTGTTATGACTGGCTTGAAGTGGCTAATTCTTTTCTTTTTCTCACATTGATTTCAACTATTGCCCTAGGCCTGCCTGACTTTTGCAGTGTGATATCTTTATCTGCCTACATCTGCCTGGGGGGAGCCCCAATTCATCTTCTTTTCAGAAGATGACCAATAGATCTTGACTTTTGGCTTGCGACTGGACTTTGATAACTCTGGAGGACAGAGCGAGGCTGATGACTTTGCCAAGCGCTGCCTCACTTAAATTTGATTCATGAGCAAGTCAAGACATCACTGGTCCTCTTCAAGAATGAAGGATGAAAAACAAGAACACAAAACAGTATCTCCCAGGGAATGCTCCCTGATACTTAGAAATTGCTACACTTTTTGCCTTTGCCCCTTTCCTCCCCCCCCACAAGTAAAATTTAACAGTTTTATACCTCATATGGTTCAGAGGAAAGAATATGAGTTCTAATCTTGACCGTGTTACAACTTCTGTGGCAGTAAATAAGTCACTTTATTTCTCTGTAGAATGAGAGACTTCTACTAGATGGTCCCTTTTAGCTCTAGCTCTATGACCCTCTCAAAATCCTGTCCTTCAGGCATTCCAGATAGATGAAGAGCCGAGTCCTTTAAAAAGGAAGAGAAAAGTGGATTGGATTATATTCAGGAAGTTGGCTGTACCTTCAATGATCCCAAGATGCTCCTTGACATAAAACTCCACCTTGTTATTGGATCTGTTACCACAGGGAGCAGGAAAGGTGGGGGGAAGGAACAGAAATGAAAACTGACAGAACTGGAAAATTGACAAAACTGAAAATTTTCAGCAAAGAAAGGGTTCAGAAAAGAAGAGGTTAAGAAAGTAGTCAAGCTTGATGCCCCTACGCAGTGAATACTGATCATGTTTTTGAAGTTATTTCCCTCTCTTTATATTCCTACGCTAACTTAGGCCAAAGAAATGTATTTTGTGTTCAGGGATTCCTTGACTCTAGATTGTCCTCCAACATTTATAGAATTTACCTTTTCTTTTCTTTTGATAATTTATAACTTGGAGAGGTTGATTGCAATATTGCACTTTAATAGGGGATGTTATTTACTTATGACCTGCATCGCATTGCAAATTCCCTCATTATAAGGCTCTATGTTCTGTTTATTAATTATATTTTATTAGTTCTCCGTATTAGAAATTCTTCTGTAAAATACATTTTATATAATAATTGAGGGTTTCCTATAGAAATCAAAAGAAAAATATTAAATATTACTAGTAGGGCAGACAGACATCTGTGTTGCCAGGTATTACATTCTCCATTTTCTAATTTTATTTTAATTCAGAAATTTAACCATATTGTAATCAGCATTACTGCTATTGATCGTTTTTGCTAATCAACACTCAGCTAAGTGACCAGAAATAGGTCAGAACTATTTAGTAAAAGTTTTAGATCAGCAATCTGAAATAGATAATGAATTTCCTTAAGAGACCCCCTTGCTTTATGGGAGGTTAAATTTGTGTATACTAAATTAACAGTTTGCTCCACATGTGTAGCCCTTCTGTCCTACAACAAATTGTTAGCTCCTAGAGGTCAGAGAACTCACTACCCCATGTTGCAGCAGGTTCAGTGTTTCGAAGAGTTTTAATCCACTGCTCAGGGGCCAATACTATAGAGCCATATTTCTTGTGAATGAGGGGTGGGGCTCAGCATTCCATGAGAGTATCTTTCCTTGAACTGGGCATTTTTTTTTAACCAGTGCAAGAGAGGCATCTGAGGAGCTATCTCTAGACACCAACATTTCTATTTATTAGTTTTCAAACAGCCATGAATCAAGAATCATGTAAGTACAATATCATTAGTATTACAAGACTCTTTATTCTGGGTGTTAACCTTTTTGACACTATTCTTACAGATTTGACCCACTTTTAAAGACTTTTGTGAATAGCTTTACTTTTTATACTGTCTTCATTTATGTATTCTTTTTCCCTCCCCTCTTCTACTTTCAACATGAGTAGCACAGAACAGGCACTTGGAGGTCAATTTTAAAACTTTCAAAGGTGTCATGATATATAAATTCAAAATGTATTAGATTACTCAGACATAAAGGCTGTGAACTTGATGACTCCTCTAATGGCAAGTGAATTCTTTAAACTTGTTTATATGTGATCTTATGTTAAGAGATTCTGAAGGGGAAAGTTGGTTCAAGAGTAATGAAAGGATCTCAAGAATGAAGTTCTGATGGGACAGACATTGATTCTGATGAGGGAGGAAAAGGGTAGTTATTCTGATAAAGAGGTGATGGAATAAAGATGCAAAATGAAATGCATTTTTGACAGGGTCAACATGGAAATTTGTTTTGCTTGACTATGCATATTTGGCACAAGGGCTTAATTTTTTTTCTTTTTCAATGAGAGAGGAGGGAGAGAAAAATAACGCCCATTAATTGAAAAAATATACAAAAATGGAGACATTTAATTTTTAGGATTTTCAATTTAGTGTTTAATTGGGGATTTTTAGTTTGTTCTTTTTCTAGTTTTTTTTTAAATTGCATACCCAAATCATTAGTCTGCTCTACTTCTATTTTATTGATGTAAGCACATAGAGATATAAATTTTCTTGTAATCATTGCTTTTGCTGTATTCCATAGGTTTTAATATGTTATCTCATTATTGTCATTCTCTTTAATGAAATTATTGTTTCTGTGATTGGTTCTTTAATTCACTCATTCTTTAAGGTTATATTGTTTAATCTCAAATTAGTTTTTAATCTATGTTTCCTTGCTCCCTCATTAAATATAATTCTTATTGCATTATGATCTTAAAAGGATACTTATTTCTGCTTTTCTGCTTTTTTATACAATTTTTACATACTAATATATGGTTAATCTCTGTAAAGTACCATGAACTGCTGAGAAAAAGGTATATTCCTTTCCATATCCATTCAGTTCTCTCCAGATATCTATCATGTCTAATTTATCTAAAATTCTATTCACTTCCTTAACTTCTTTCTTATTTATTTTTTGGTTAGATTTATCTAGTTCTGAGAGGGGAAAATTAAAGTCCTCTACTATTATAGTACTACTATCTATCTCCAGTTGTGATTCATTTAACTTTTCTTTTAAAAATTTAGATGCTATAGTATTCGGTACCTTTAGGTTCAGTATTGATATTGCTTTATTGTCTATGGTACATTTGTCAAAATGTAGTTATCCTGTTTTTCTCTTTCAATCAAATCTATTTTAGCCAGAACTTTGTCTGAGATCATAATTGCTACCCCTGCCTTTTTTTTTGCCTCAATTGAAGCATAATAATCCAACCCTCCATTTTAACTCTGTGTATTTCTCGTTCTTTTTTTAAACCAGTAAGTTATTTATTTATTTTTAATTAATTTGCTTATTTTTAGTTTTCAACATTCATTTCCACAAGATTTTGAGTTCCAAATTTTCTCCCCATCTTGTCCCTCACCACACCCCAAGATGGCATGCATTCTGAATAGCCCTTCTTCTAATCTGCCCTCCCTTCTATCTCTCCCCCCTTTCTCTTATCCCCATCCCCTTCAATTTTCCTGTAGGATAGATTTCTATACCCCATTTCCTTTATATCTTATTTCCCAGTTGCATGTGACAACAATGTTTTTTTAACTTTTGTTTTTAAAACTTTGGGTTCCAAGTTTTCTCCCTTCCTCCCTCCCCCCCCCCCCATTGAGAAGGCAAGCAACTCAATACAGGCTATACATATGTAGTCATGTAAAATACTTTCATAGTAGTCCTGTTGTGAAAAACTAAGTATATTTCACTTAATCCTATCCCACCTTCCATTTATTCTATTCTCTCTTTTGACCCTGTCCCTCCTTAGAAGTGTTTGCTTCTGATTACTCTGTCCCCCAATCTACCCTCCCCTCTATCATCCTCCTGCTCTCTTGTCCCCTTCCTCCCTATTTTCCTGTAGGGTAAGATAGATTTCTGTACCCAATTGAGTGTGTATGTTATTTTCTCCTTAAGCCAAATCCGACGAGAATAAGATTCACTCATTCCCTCTCACCTTCCCCTGTTTCTCCTCCACTGTAAAAGCCTTTTCTTGTCTGTTTTATGTGAGATAATTTACCCCATTCTACCTCTCTCTTTCTCCTTTGCCCCATATAATTCTCTCTCATCTCTTAATTTTATTCTCCAGATATCAACCCTTTATCTTCAACTCACCCTGTGCCCTCTATCTATCTATCTATCTATCTATCTATCTATCTATCTATCTATCT
>NW_020955033.1:2996530-3134214 GCF_900497805.2 Vombatus ursinus | reverse complement strand
TCTATCTATCTATCTATCTATCTATCTATCTATCTATCTATCTATCTATCTATCTATACATACATACAAATAATTTTTCCCTCCAACTACTCTAATACTGACAAAGGATTCATGAGTTATAAATATCATCTTTCCATGCAGAATGTAAACAGTTCAACCTTAATAAGTCCCTTGTGATTTCTCTCTCCTGTTTACCTCTTCATGTTTCACTTGAGTCTTGTATCTGAAAGTCAAATTTCCTATTCAGCTCTGATCTTTTCATCAAGAATGCTTGAAAGTTCTCTATTTCACTGAATGTCCATTTTTTCTCCCTGAAGGATTATCCTCAGTTTTGCTGGGTAGGTGATTCTTGGTTGTAATCCTGTCTTCTTTGTTCTCTGGAATATTCTATTCCAAGCCCTCTGGTCCCTTAATGTAGAAGCTGCTAAATCTTGTGTTATCCTGATTGTGTTTCCACTATATTTGAATTGTTTCTTTCTGGCTGCTTGCAATATTTTCTCCTTGACCTGGGAACTATGGAATTTGGCTACAATATTCCTAGGAGTTTTCCTTTGGAAATCTCTTTCAGGAGGTGATTGGTAGATTCTTTCAATTTCTATTTTGCCTTCTGATTCTAAAATATCAGGGCAGTTTTACTTGATAATTTCTTGAAAATGATGTCTAGGATCTTTTTTTTTTTTTGATCATAGCTTTCAGATAGTCCAATAATTTTTAAATTATCTCTCCTGGATCTATTTTCCAGGTCAGTTGTTTTTCCAATGAGAGATTTCACATTGTTCTCTATTTTTTCATTCTTTTGGTTTTGTTTTACAATGTCTTGATTTCTCATAAAGTCACTATCTTCCATTTGTTGCATTCTAATTTTTAAGGAAGTATTTTCTTCCTTGAGCTTTTGGACTTCCTTTTCCATTTGACCAATTTTGCTTTTTAAGGTGTTCTTCTCATTGGCTTTTTAGATCTCTTTTGCCATTTGGGTTAATCTATTTATCAAGGTGTTATTTTCTTCAGTATTTTTTTGAGTCTCCTCTGGCAAGCTGTTGACTTCTTTTTCATGATTTTCTTGCATCACTCTCATTTCTCTTCCCAGTTTTTTCTCTACTTCTCTTCCTTGCTTCTCAAAATCCTTTTTGAGCTCTTCCATGGCCTGGGACCAATTCATATTTTTCTATGAGGCTTTGGATGTAGGAGTTTTGACTTTGTGTCTTCTTCTGGTTGTATGTTTTGATCTTCTTTGTCAACAAAGTAAGATTTTATGGTCTGACTCTTTTTGCGCTGCTTGCTCATGTTCCCAGCCAATTACTTGAGTTATAAACTCTTTGTTAAGGTAGGGGTCTGCTTCCAGTGTGGAGAATGTACGTCCCAAGCTGTGGGGGTTTGTGCAGCTGTTTTCAGAGGTACTCCTAGGGACCTCTAAATTTTCAGTTCTTCCAAGGTGCTATGATCAAGGGTGAGGTGTTTACTCATTTCCTGGCCTGTGCTCTGGTCTATGAGTGACCATAAGCACTCTTTTCTGTCTTGGAACTATGAAGAGGATTTCCTCTCTACCACTACTACAAGCTCCACCACATCAGCGTTCCTCCTTAGGATTGACACCTAGAACTGTGATCCAGATCCAAGCACAGGCAAAGCAAGAGAATCCTGCACCAGCAAAGAGATCCCTGCAATTCCCCTCTGACCAGTCACTCAATTCCCCCTTAGTCTGTGGGCTGGAAGCTCCAGAAGCAGCCGCTGCCCAGGGGCCATGCTTGGGGACTGGGGTTGGGACCATGCTTCTCTCTCACTGCAGACACAGACTTTTCCTACTGACTTTCTAAGTTGTCTTTGGTGTTCATGAGTTGAGAAGTGTGATTCAGTCCTCTGAGGCCTGCTCCAGGTTCACTGAGGCCTGGTTTGCCTGCGCACCCATGTGGAACTGTGCTCCTCTTCCTGCTTGGCATGATAGACCTTTCCAATTAACCATCCATGCTGTCTTGGGCTGGGAATTTGTTTCACTCTGTCTTTTTGTGGGTTCTGCTGCTTTAGAATTTGTTTAGAGCCAATTTTTTATAAGTTTTTGGAGGGGTTTGGGGGAGAGCTCAAAGAAGTCACTGCTTTTACTCTGCCATCTTGGCTCTGCCCCAAGGCAGATATAAATTTGAGTCTGTATTTCTCTTTCTTGAATGTGTTTCTTGTAAACAATATATGGTTGGATTCTGATTTTTAATCCATTCTGCTATCCATTTTCATTTTATGGGTGAGTTCATCCCATTCATATTCAAAGTTATAATTACTATTTGTGAATTTCCCTCCATCTTATTTTAACTCACTCTTCCTGCTTGCCTCTCTTTTTACATTATCCTTATTACATTTTACCCTTACCCTCTTATTCCTTATTTCACCCACCTCTCTAAAAGTCCCTCTCTTATCTTCTCATCCCACCCTTCTAGTCTTAATCTATAAATCCTTCTAAAAGTTCCTTCCCCACCATATCTCCTAGTTTTCTCATCTCTCTAGAAGTCAGAAGACTTCTAAACCTCTTCAGATGTACACTTTGTTTCCTCTTCAACCCAGATGAGAATAAGGTTCCAACATTACCAGCCCTCCACCCCTCCTGGTTTCATCTGTATTAGTGCCCTATTTTATGAGATAATTGCTCTTTTTTCCTTTTTCCTACCCAATTTTATTTTGTAGAATCACCCCATCATACACAACTCAGCCCCAATCTTTCTTTCAAACTACCTTGGTATAATGATAACAGTTTTAAGAATACTGATAACATTTTCATTTATCATAAGTAAACAGTTTGACCTTTATCAGTGCTTTATAATTAGTCTTTAATGATTTCCTTATATTTCTTCTGGATCTTTTATATTGAATTTTCCATTGCATTCTGGTCTTTTTGTTACAAATACCTGAAAATTTTTCACATCATCCACTATTTTTTTTTTCTATTCAGGATTATACTCAACTTTGCTTGGTGAGTTGTTCTTAGATGCAACCCCAGCTCCTTTACTCTTTGAAATAGAATGTTCCAAGACCTACAGTCTTGTAGTGTAGAAGCTGCTAGGTCTTGTGAAATCCTGACTTTTTCCACAGTATTTAAGTGTTTTTTTTTCCTTGTTGTTCACATTATTTTCTCTTTAATCTAGGATTTTTGAAACTTGCCTATGATATTCCTATATGTTTTCTTCCTGGGGTCTCTTTCAGGTGGTGAATGGTAGATTTTTTTTTCTATTTCTATTTTACTCTCTTGTTCTAGAACTTCAGGGAAATTTTCCTTAATAACTTCTTGTAATATTGTATCAAGATTCTTTTTTGATCACAACTTTTAGGTAGTTCCACAATTCTTATATTGTATCTCCTTGTATTTCTTATATTATATAATACAATCCTTACATTGTCTAGTTGTTTTTCTAATGAGATGTTTCAGACTCTCTTCTATTTTTTTCTAGTTTTGTTATTTCTTCTGTTTTATAATGTCATTCAAATACACTTGCCCAATTCTAGTTTTTAAGGAATTATTTTCTTCTTTAAGATTTTGTATCTATTTTTCCAATTGGTTAACTTTTTTTCCATAATTTTCTTGGATAGCTTTTTAAAAGTTTTTTAACTTCTTCCAATGATTCTTTTTGGGTTTGTGACCATTTGACATTAGTCTTTGGGGTAAGAGTGGCTTTTGTTTTAACCTCACTATTTATTCTGAATGTGAACCCAGATCTTCTTTAATGGCAAAGTAGCTATCTGTGGTCGAGTTCTTTTTCTTTTACTTACTCATTTTTATTTTTTAATTTTATTTTTAGCAGCTAAATATCATCATCATCAACATCATCATCATCATCATCATCACATCAAGTTTTCATCCCTAATTGTGGGTAATGTTGCCCCAGGCTTCAGATTCTTCTTACTGTTGTTTTCTGATTTCTGTCCTGGAGGCTCAGCCTCAAGGACTCCTCTCCTCCTCCCTGAAAGTCATAGTTAGGGCTCCAGCCATGCTGGAAAAAGACTGGGTACCTTCAAGCTTTCAAAGGAGTATGATCCAGGACATGTTGCTCCACTGATCTGAGCTCTGTAATTTTGTGACCTGGCTTTGGGTTTGAGGAAGATTTGCTCTACTCAGGCTCTATCAGCCATCTGAAAATCTCTGTTAAATTAGAGGCAGAATTATAGGCTATATTTTGGCCTAGAATTCCTGTCCTGGTTATTTTTTTGCAGATTGGTCTAGATGCTGGAAGTGAGATTCTGCTCTGCTTCTGGGGTCTGAGCCATGCCACTACTACTGCTGCTGGTCCCATTTCCTCATTTTTAAAGATAAGAAACTGAGACCCAGTGAGGGGCCTTGTCCAAGGACTTGTCCAATGTCATATGGGTACAATAGAAGTGAGATTTGAGCCCAGGTCTTCCTAATTCCAAGACCAGCAGCCTTCTATTCACTCTCATATACTGTCTCTAAATGTCAATATCTTATTTAATAAATGAATTGTAATTTTCTTTTAATATTGAAACATAATATCAATCAGAGGTGTTAAGTATTTGCTTAAAATTAATATTATACATGTGATTTGGAAATTTTACTGAGTCAGTAGACATTTTTAATTTCCAGAAATTTTATATTAGCTTTTTATGTTTTAAAATATATAACAGCTGTTAGGAGTCAATATAACTTACTGGTACCTTTTTAGTCAAAAGCTGCCAGTGATTCTCAAAGCAATTAATGTTTGAATGTAATAATAATTTTATTTCTCCCTTAAAAATGAAGAGGCACTTGCATTTTTCTTATATTTGAGAGCATCACAATCCAACTTAGCCATTCAGTACAAATAACTCACTCAAATGTCTCCTTTTGTGGTATAATTTTAAAATTAAAAAAATTGTTTTGAGTATTAGTTTTTCTCACATGTAACAGACTTATTATTGACCCATTGTCATTAAGATGTGATTTTCTAGTCTTGAAGAGTGGCCAGTATGCTCTTAGGCACAGATTATTTTAGGGTTGAGAAGCAATTTTGGAACTGCATAAGCACAGCGACTGAACCGTTATATTCTGGGTGATCACCCTTCCTTTGCTAAAGATTACTCCACTTTTTATTCAGGCCACTGGTAGGTGCTCAAGAGTAATAAGTTTCTAACTTAAGCCAATAACATAAGTCCTTCTCATTGGAAAACTTGTCGACTCAGTGACAAAAATCAAACTTGTGGCTTTACTGAATTAATCCATGTAATCTTTTGAGAGACTGTATAACAGGCCAAGTATTCCTTGCACTTAAAAGGTGACCAGTATTCAAAAAAATCAATACCTTGTTAGTAATGCATATTGATTAATTATATGACATTATTGGATTATGTATAGTTAATAAAATCTTGAACAAATTGCAGCATATTTCATTATCAATTTTTATTTCCTACCATACACCAAATGTACAGCACAGAACACAATTTTGTTGTTTTGATGTAAGAAATATTAATTGTATGAAGAAACAGTATACAAACTACTCCAAATTAAAAAATGCATACATTGTTGCTTTTTTTTTTTTTACAAAAAGCCTAATGTACAATATAGCTCATCAATGGAGTTGAACAGAAAAAAAAATCAGTGCACATTACAAAACACATCAAGTACAAAGGAAGCAAATAAATACAAATATACTTCACAAAACATCCTGAGCAAACAATCCAAACACAGATAAATTAACCTGAAGCCAAAGAAAATCATAGTAATAAATACATAGGTTGGTAAGAGATTTCTTTTAAATTAAATAAAATATATAAGAAATTTGTCAAAATATTTAGTTAATTAAATTTCAGTCTCTGTCATGAATGAACTTATTTTGTATGCATTCAACAAGTACTATGGAGCAAATATGTTTGCAAGGACAATAACGTTCAAAGCAGATTCTGTTTGGTGTCCCGTGTATATTAGACAGCACATATGGTAGCTTCTTTTTCAAACTGATTTCAAAATAAACACAGCTCCTACCTAAGAACATACATCTTATTTTCACTAAACTTAGATTTGAGGCTTTCAATGAGCCCCCACCCAAAAGTAAAGCCCCACTTAATGCAGAACAATAACCACAGTGCATGAGAGTGGAATTACCTTTGAATATTACTTTCATTTTGTGCAGTTAACAGTAATAATAGTGGCATATATCAAGCCTGTGAATGCCATCACATTCAGTCTAAATAGAAATGAGGCTAATAAAAAATAAACACTTTTGTTGTAGCACAGAAAATTAAGCACACGCCAAGTCCATGTATACATTTACACTGAGGCACATCTGCACATGAGGTGTGTGTGCATACCAAAAAGGCAGTTTAGCTGGTTGTCTATACCTTTTTCTTAAAAAAAATAAATATAAAAAAACTTTTGAAACAATGTTTAATTACTTACAATCCCTGAAATAGACATTGCCTTTGTTATAGCAACTACTAAACTCTGATCCATTCAGAAATTCATAGTCCAGGCTAACTAACACACACACACATCCTGGGGTGCTTGGGCATGTGTATGATAACACTTGGTGCCCCGTGAAAAGACTGGCAACAGGTTTATAGTTGTCTTGTTTCCTAAGGATGGGTGAAACGTCTCATTGTGTTGCTATGGTTTGGATTACGAACATAAAAAATCAAAAACAAAAACAAAAACAAACCCACCCCGCAACTAGATTGGAATCAGATATTTGCCTCTGTTGCTGCATTTTTTTTTTTGCTCTTTTGAGTCAAACCGGTATGCTAAAGTATTTCAGGGGAAATTGGTATCTACAAATCTTTTCATTTGGATGCTTTTGTATTTTCTGAGTACAAATCTTTATTGGTCTTGTCCCTTCTATATCTATTGCACCAACGTGTGCTACTAACACCTGCCTGGTCATTAAGCCTTCTTGCCTAGGGATAAGAGTTGTCAACTATCTGAGATGACTTCAAAAACAAAACAAAACAAAACAACAACTATATCATTAAAAGAATTCTTTGAATTTCTTTAAAATATTTCAAATCATAAGAGTACATGTAGACTAAAAACCACACAGCCACGTCAAATGCTTTGCTGATTGCTATGCTTCATTATTGCTAACATGCTGGTTTCCAGCATACTGTGCTTTTAGGAGTGCGAGTTTTCCCACTAGTGGGCAGCATTTCTCTTTTCACTCTTTCCTCCTGCCGTCTCATAATGACCTCAAACTCTTTCCCAGTACAAAGTCATTGAAAAGTAAGCAGTATGCAATGAAAATCAAACTAGACCACAGACCACTCCTTTAGGTAACTGGTTCTTTCACACATTTTTTTTTGTTATGTTTATTTTTCCGTACAAACCCAGCAAGTTATTAAGTTTACAGAGTAACTTTTCAGTCTATTTAAAATCCCATTGGAAAATAAATTAATAAACACATTTGTAAAAATATGGCAGGCTGTAAAATGCTGTTAAGATAAAAAAAATCTTTGATTAGAAATAAATAAAAAATATAAAAAATAGTCACACATACTTTTTACATATGCTTTACATAAAAAAGTGCAAAGAAAGGAACAAAAGATACACATAGTAAAATAAATAAAGAATACTAATTGAGTGCATCGCTGTTAACCCAAATAGTCGATCGTGTTTTTCTTTCCTTTTTATGTCAGCTGGGAAAAAAAAAAATAGTGCAATGTTGCAATTGTAAATGCAGCACGGCAACCTATACGCCTTAGCAGTACACGAACCCCTAACAGATCCATCTGGAGTTGACTGCTGTTTGTAATTTCTGTTGCCCGGCAGCTCTCACATCCTACACATGGATACCCTTCACTGCCTGTTTGATACTTTCCAGCAGAGCTTTGCATTCCGGGGAATAGTCCCGCTCCAGATTGCTGTACATGTCTGTGAGTGTATTTACATATGCTTCGAAATTCTGCTCACTGATTGGTCCCTGAATGAAGACAAAACATATTATACCAATCACAGAAGCTCAGACTGATTCACAAGGTATGTTAAATAAGGGTAACAGTGAAGCAATAATCTAGGCTAGTGAAGTGGGAAGCCTAAGGTCACCAGGATGGGCAGAGACCCAAATTACCATTAGGAATTTAGGGGAGAGGAAGAGTGATTGGGTGTGTGGTGGGACTCATCTGCTCATTTTATACTGGGAGGGGAGGCTTAATTGGATTAATGTAACTTGATTGTATGGTAAAGTACATTGTTAGCCAATTTAGAGTAGCAAGATGTGGCTGGCTACTGGACTGATTTTTCAAAACAGAAAACAGGCATGATAGACATCTTTGAAATAAGCTGTAAAATGACAGGGGAGTTCCTTCCAACAAAATAGGAAAATTTTTGATCTTAAGACTTACCATTTTTAGAAGCCAAAAATGAGGGCTTATCTTAGACCAGCCAGCTTCTTCAATGGTGCATGACTGGGGGCCAGGAGAATTAGGTGTCATTCCATCTTTTCTACTAACTATCTGGGTGACAGTTGACAGAGTATTTAACCTGCCTTGCTTCAGTTTCCCCACATGTTAAATGAGACACATGCTCTATTTTCCACAGTTTAAGGATCAAATGAGATAACAGATGTGGAAGTAATTTGAAAGACAAAATATCACACAATTGTAAGGTTTTATTATCATTATTACTATTATCATGTTCCAGAGAAGTAAAGCTTTCTTAACTCTTGAGATATTGATGGTTATGTGTCTAGATAAAGTAGATGAGTATAATTAGTTTTGTTTTCATAAATCTCCAATCTCTGCTTCATCCAGTCTTTGGTATTAGTGTACTGAGTTATTCTTAGAAAATCACTCAACCTCCCTATGCCTGCTTGTTTTCCTCACTTAGAAAGTAGAGATAGTTATACTTATTTGTAGAGCATTTAAAAAGTCAGAGATTAAATAAACTATGTAGGACTCTTACTACTTTAAGTAAATTACATTGACCATGGAGTGTGTATAAAAAGAAAAGAGGGAATAAAAATCTGAAATAAGATTAGTGGCATAGTTAATAAATGATACTGCAAAAGAAAAAAGAAAAAAAATCAGAAACTATTTTAAAGATGGTCAGAAATTAAAAGTTTCTTTTATTTATAGTAACACTCCTTCCCCCCCCCCCTTTTGGATCAAGGGATATCTTTACTATAGCTTATAAGGATTTTATATAAAGAATCTCATCTTAGAATTGGTCAACGAGACGGTTACATTCTAGAAAGGAGTAAATTTGAAGTTGATTCTTTTCCCTTTTAAAATGGGGAAAACTTCAAAATCCTTTGATTCTCTAGTTAGGCTGTTCTTTTCTATCCTAGACCTTTTTCAAAGGAGGTCGAAAAATGGTTTCAGGGAAGGCATTCTGACAGGTAAACATTGGCATATATGAGCTATTAAGCATTTAAAAAAGAAATATATCTATATCTGTATCAAGATACATATATATACATACATACTGCTTTAAATGTATAGACTTTAAAATATATTAAATTTGTTAACATATTAATAATAAAATGAATTAATATTATATGTATAGTTTCTTCCCTCCACCTTTTTTTAACCTCATTGTATTTGCATACTGCCCCTTCTATTTTGTAATGAAGAAGATTCACAGGTTAATTATTTTTCTAAAGAGCTTCATAATTGTTATGTCTTAAATGATTACTGCAGACACAGGCTTGATTTGGGATATTGGGAAGTTCAGTAAGTAACTACTTCGTACACTGAAAAGCTGAAGTACCTAAGTACTTTTACGTGTGAGTTTTGTAAATAGAAGAAAAGAAAGGGTTTTCTTTTTCCATTAGCTTTTTTCTTAAACTCCTTCAGGTCAGTGTGCAGGACTTTGCTTGGGCTAGTTAAAAGAGACAAGTCTTAGATCTCCTGTGTGTTTGGTGCTGGAAACAAAGGGATAATATGTTACAAGAAAAATGTCCTAGGAAATTGTCACTTCCTGGCTGCTTGCCAAATGCATCAGTTGTGTCTTAGAGAAGTTAAGTAGCTATAGATTGTTTTTGAAGTATCCAATTTGAAGACAACATTGGTAGAATTTTGACTTCCTATTGTTATTTTTCAGGTAGAATCTATGTTAGAGAATTATTTTCCTTGGATTGGAGTTGTAAGTGTTTTCATTGCTGAAGGAAGAGCTACTGGCAGTACTCCATTGTGTCCATGTTATTTAATAAAAAAGGAATAATCTCAAACTTCCCTATCACTCCCTAGAAATCAGCTTTACATTCAATGAAACATTTCCTTTTCAGCCTGTATGTTATATTTTAAAAATTAACTTCATATGACCTCATTCACTGAAGAGGTATATTTTTTCTTGGTGTCAGAAAACTTTAACCTTGATAATATTTATAACAATAGGTATTTATCAAGTTCACACTGAGAGGGATTAATGGAGGGTAAAATTATGAAAATGTGTCAAGTAGCTCTCTGATTACTGAACTGGATTCCTGAAAGCTGAAATGTTGCTCAGAGGCA
The DNA here is from genome assembly GCF_900497805.2 of Vombatus ursinus. Lineage (NCBI taxonomy): Eukaryota > Metazoa > Chordata > Mammalia > Diprotodontia > Vombatidae > Vombatus > Vombatus ursinus. Next base: position 3,123,804 of record NW_020955033.1, on the reverse strand, counting down.
GCCTTGTCCTGAATTGTGAAATAACATTGTTGATGCCTCTGACAATGGAGAAGGTGAAGTTTGGGGGCTTATACTTACCATCTGTGGAAGCTGAATGTCAGCAAGACTTGAGATGAGGGCTTGGCTCAGGCCAGCCAGCTCCTTCAACAGGCTCTCATTGTTCTGTTCGATAAGTTTGTTTTCTTCTTCTATTGTTTTTAAATTGCTCTCCATAGATGTGATCTAAAATGGAAATAACTTGACAGGATGAGAAGTTGCATCTTGAAAAGAACACATAAAGTTTATCTCCAATGAGAAAAAGCATTAGATTTTAATAGGTGCCAAAGTATATTAAACCTTAGCTACAGATGGTAAAAGACATTTACCACTTGCATCACACTCCTGTAAAAGCTCAAGATAGGGCAAGGTAGTTACTTTATTTCTAAACTAACCTACTGCTATTGCACACAAAATCACATTTAACAAATTTGAGACTATGCCCTGCAGTGTAGGTGAGCATAATCTTGATTTCAGATAGATCAAACTCCCAATTTCCAAAATGCAGGACTGGAGAGGTTATGAGAAAAACCGAGGTGAGAGGAGGGAAGAAAAGCATCTGATTATGTATTCTTCCTTATTGCTTTTTCTGGTGACCCTTCTGATTTGCTATAGGCAATGGTGCTAAAAATTCTGGGTGAGGCTTCTATCTCTAAGTTGGAAGAAGGTAGCTATAGGGTACTTGGTAACAACAACAACGACAATAATAGCAGCTAGCATTTATATAGTATTCTAAGGTTATAAATTGTATGTATGCCTCAAGAGGTAGCTAGGTGGTATGGGATAGACCTGGAGTCACAAAATACCAGAGTTCAAATTTGGCCTCAAACATTTATTAGTTGTGTGTCCCTGGGCAAGGTCCTTAACCTTTCTCTATGTCAGTTTCCTCAACTGCAAAATGGGGATAATAACAGCATCTACCTCCCAGGGTTGTTGAGAGGATCAAATGAGATAATATTTGTAAAGTGCTTAGACATAAAGTGCCTGATACATAATAGGTGTTTAATAAATGCTTGTTTTCCCCTTATTTTATCTTCATAATAACTATGGGAAGTAGGTACTATTATTATTTCCATTTTATAGATGAGAAACTGAGTTGGGGGAAGTTAAAAGCCTTGTCCAGGCTAATACAACTAGCAAGCATAGGAGGATGGATTCAAACTCAGGTCGTCCTAACTCCAGGTCCAGTGCTTTATCCAATGCACAACCTAACTGCCTTTGGACAATGGGTAGGAAACATATGGGACTAAGTGGTAACGTGATTGTATGGACAGGAAATCTAAGTTTTAGAGTCTGAACTGAGAATGGTTTCAATTCAAGGTGAAGTCAATATTAAACAACTACTATTGACATACTGTGTGATGTCATAAAAAGAGGACACTTGGAGTCAGTTGACATGTTCAAAATCTGGTATGAACATGTGCAGGTCATTTACTTCTGTTGAATTTCAGTGAACTTGTCTGGGAAATGAGTACTGTATAATAATGCTTTTACTTTCTACCTGAAAAGATTGTTGTGAGTAAAAAAAAAAGAAAGGTCTTTTAGGAGAGGGACTATTTTCTTTGCATCAGCATTGTCTCCTAAAATGCCTGGCACACAGTAGGTGCTTGTTGAATTGAATTTCTTTACAATGATTTTATAAACATTAAAACATAACTTTTATTATTATTGTTCTGTAAGAGAATTGTGCAAGGGCCTGAGAGAGATACAAAAATTAGATAAGATACTATCCCTGCTTTCATAAAGCACAGAAACTCAGGTTTATTTTATTTTCCCTATGAAATCATAGGGAAAGGAAATTATTTAATAGTAGAGATATAAAGAACACATTGAAGGACTAAGCATCATCAAATGAGACAGCACATTTGTACATATTAGAGATAATAGGATGATAATAGGATAATAGGAGAATTTGTAGTAAGTTGTGGTAAATTTGTGAAAAAATTATATCAATTGGCACCATTGACAAGCCCAATTTTTCTGGGGTTAAAAAGTTGATTTATACTAATTAGATCATTAAGTTAGGGACATAATTTTTTTTTATCATGATTTTCTCTTGGACTACGTAGAACATATCTTTCCCAGAATTTCAACTATCAGTCTTACTTATTATTATTGTCATTATTATTACTATTTTACAAAATCTCTTCTGCATGATCATTATTATATAACTATTGTTATAGATTACACATATGTTCATGTGTCATATTTGTTCTACTGTGTTGTAGAATCTAAGAGGGCAAGAACCTTATCTTTGTTATCTTTGAAATGACCCTGTTCAGTGGGGTCAATTAAATATGCCATTTAATCAATGGTTGATGAATAGAAGAATGGATGAGTGAAGAAGCCTCCAGGATACCAGATCGATATTAAGAGTTCACCTGGATACAGTACTTTCCAGTTTAATAACCACACACATTTATATAGTCCTTTGTGGCTTATAAATACCCTTTGCTCACAATACCTTTTAAGGTAAATAGTGCAAATATTATCCAATTAGAAATGAAGACTCAAAAAGATTAAATGACATGCACATGGTCAAACAGTTGTTGAGTTTCACCACCAGGTTGCAAAACCAGGTCTTTCCAAACTAAGTCCAGTGATACACCACTATGCCAGGGTTCCTTCCAGCAACCCCATGTTTGTTAAGTAAGGCAAGCATTATTACCCACTGCTTATAGAGAAGAGGAGAAATGAAGTGATTTGCCCTTTGTCACAGGGCAAAATTAAGATTTGAATCCAGGTCTTTTGACTTCAAATTCCATGCTTTTTCTTGTTTTCATGTTATTTCTCATAATCAAAGATCAGACCAGGAAATAGATGCTTTTTCATTTTTTAAAACATTTGCCTAAAGTATGAAATTTTATAGTAGTCAAAACCCTAGTTTACTAATATGCTTATTTTGGTGTTCAGGTATTTGTACTCTGATTCCTTTGGAGAATATGCTAAGTCTCTGTATGTTAATTCTTTTTAAAAGATTTTTTTAAAACATTTTACCTGGGTCTGGAGTTTCATCATGTCTGCTTCAATTTTAAGGTTGGATTCATTCAGTTCCTTTATTTCCTCATCCAAATGCCTAATTTCCTCATCACTCTCTAAACCTGTGAGGAGGCAGACAGTTTAAAGGTGAGAGGAGAAATGGGCACACATGAAGCTATCTGACCAATGTAAAACAAGGCAAACCTAAAATACAGACATTCCCAGTGCAACTTCGCATCTTAATGGGAACTGGTAAGTTTTGATAGGAAAAACAATGACAAATACATATATCTGGGAAGTGAGGGGCATTGGGCAATATGAGTTGGATGATTTATTTTTCTTCGTAAGAAGTTTAACATACTCTCAGGAATCTAAAATTGTCAGGAAAAAAAAGTAATGGAAGTTTTAGTTAGCCTAATGGTATCATCTTATACAGATGACTAATTTTTAAATACATTTAACATTGGACTGTGCTGGACATAATTTAATATTCAAAGATTCCAAAGGCATTTTAGGACCTTGCAGGACTTCAGAACTGTCATTGTGAACATCATTTGCCCCTTTATACAATATTGTAGACTGGCTTGAATCTGCCCAGACCATAGTACCTACCCTTTAACTTTAATTAGCAATACTTATTTAACTTGATCTAATTCTTCTAGGTTACAACTTTTCCTCATCTACAGAGGTTTTAGGCACTGATTTAAAGCTCAACTTCTTTAAAAGTTGCTTTTTAAAAGTATGTAAATTTGGTGTGTTTATTCATCATTTGTTTGGTCTTGGTTCCTCTCTTCACCCTTAAGGAGACTGAGGAATTTTGCTCCTCAAAGGAATCTGATTAATTCAGTTTCTTGGTTCTCTAAGATCTGGATAAATATGAGCTTACTGTCTCCCTAAAGTTACTTTCAGGAAGACTGAGATATTTTGTTGTTGTTTTTTGGTGAAGCAATAGGAGTTAAGTGACTTGTCCAGGATCACATAGCTAGTAAGCGTCAAATGTCTGAGACCAGATTTGAACTCAGGTCCTCTTGACTCCAAGGCCAGAGCTATATCATTGTGCCACCTAACTGCCCCGAGACTGAGATATTTTAAGACATACAGTCTAAGTTCTTTAGCCTGATGTTCAATCTACCTGGCCCCAAACTCCCTTTCCAACTTGATCCACACTACTTGTAACAAAACTAAAGTTCTCTACATTCAGTGTTTATATTCATAATGTTTGTTATGTTTAAAAGCATTGTTAAAAAGCAGTAGAACAAAGTTCTTTGTAAATGCTTTTTTTCTGAAATAGGATAATAAAAACCAAACAAACAAAAACCCCACAACTGTTAGCAGTTGCATTTTACTAAAGAATCATATAGTGTATTAATTAATCATTTATTAGAAGGGAAGTAGAAGTAATAGATGGGAGGCACATAGAAGAATGACTATGACCTGGATAATGAAAGAGTTTGCTAGGTAATTGCAATAAGGTTGGAAATTGAGGGTCATAGAATTTAAGGGGGACATCTAGGAGCTGCCCACCAGCAGGAGTATTTCTTTTATTGGCTGAAATTTGGGATAGCAGTGAGATGGGAAGCAGTGAGAACAAGACTGAAAGGGTATTTTTAAGAACACAGGCTGAATGGAGCAGAAAAAGATCATTTAAAAGATGTATCCTTCCTAAAAGTGCCTCTTCATGGTATGGAACTTTAGTGACTCACCATTGTCTTGGGTTAAAATACAAATATTTTTTTTTTTTTTTTTTTTGGCATTTAATGCCCTTCCCAATCTGGCTTCAGTTTATCTTTTCAGGCTGATGACATATTACTTCCTTCGTGAACTCTCTGCTCCAATCAAATTAGCTTATTTGCTTTTCCCCATTTAATCACATCCCTTCTGTAGGAATCTTCTTTTTCCTCTACTCCACTTCTTGGAAACATCACTCACTCACTCCCACCCCCTTATGCCAGCTGCCTTTAAGTTCATGTCACTTCTTTCAAGAAGCCTTTCCTGATAGTTAGCAACACCCCCCTATTACTGTGTATTATTTTGCATATATTTATGCAAATTTGTATTTACTTGTATTTACTTATCTGTGAACATATTGTATTCCTCCAGGAGACTATAAGCTCCTTAAGGGCACTATGGTAATATAGTACCCTACTTGGTGGCACTATGGATAGAGTGTCATATATGGAGTCTAGAAGACCTGAGTTCAAATGTGACTTTAGATACCTACTAGCTGTGTAATCTTGGCAAGTCACTTAACCTTTGTTTGCCTCAGTTTCCTTATCTGTAAAATGAGGATAATAATAACTACCTCTCAAAGTTGTTTCAAGGATAAAATGAGATAATAATTGTAAAGTGCTTAGTATAGTATCTGACACATAGTAAATGCTATATAAATGTTAGTTGCTATTATTATCATTATCCCCACTTCCATCACAGTGCCAAGCACATAGTTGGTGCATAAGAAATGATTGTTGATTGATTGATGGATTCTTGAAAGCTTTGGTAGTGGAACACAACCTACAATAAATCCTTCTAAGATGGACAGAGTTTGCTTAAGGATGTAGAGATATATTTACTACCTGAATTCAAAGAGGTTCTCAACCAGAAATTGGTGACCAGGTGATTAACTGTTTGGGTCAGTCACCACACTCATGGAACTATCTATGAGATCAAGAGAGATTTGAAATTTACTCTAGTGGAAGGAGTACTTGCAATGAAGGAAATCTTTTGAAATATTGAAGAAAAAGAAGAGGATGAATATAAGCTTAGAGTTGAAGAACCATGGGCTAGATTTTTCTTTTGCAGATAATGTATAGTTGAGTGAGACTTTGCCTCAAGAGACAATTACTCAGTGTCTCCCTGAAATTAGAGAGATGTGATGGCTGTGATGCTTAGTTTTGGTACAGTAAAGTGGCCTGCTAGCACCCTCACTTTGAAGCATATGGGTGTTGGACAAATTAGGTTGCTTTAAATTAATAATTATAATACATCAATTTAATAAATTAATTTAGTATAATTATAACACATTAATAATAAGTATAATAAATTAATAAATTAAATCAAAGTTGATAACTGACATTAAAGTGGAAGATGGCATCAATCTATTTAAAACTTGCTTCTTTGTAAATTGGTATCTTATAGAGATCTCATTTTTACTGACATTTTAATTGAGTTCTATCTCCAAATACATCCTAGTGCAAAAGTTGGACTAAGTCACTCTCCTGCTTCCCACTGACTAGAAGCTAAAATACAAGTGTCAGGAGGCTTGGTATTTAAGGCATTCTAGAATTTGGCACCAACCTATCTTTCCAATCTTACTTAACACCACTCACTTTCACATAATTAATAATAATAATAATAATAATAATAATAATAATAATAATAATAATGAGAGGCAATGTAGCACCACGAATAGAGAACTGGCCTGGGAAGCAAAAAGGCCTGAATTCAAACTCTTCTGACATCTGACAGCATGCCTTTGGGCAAGTAACTCAACTTCTCAGTGCCGTAGGGGACTCCATGACTTGTAGAAAGCTGCTTTGTGGATTAATGGAAGGAGATTCTTCCTCAGGAATTCTAATGAAATCACAGATCCTCCCTCTGCACATATTACTAATAATAGCTCATGTTATGCAAAATACATGGAAAGAATTCACTGTTTTTATATAACATCTTATTTGATCCTCACAACAAGTCTGAGAGGTAGATCTTATTATTTCCTACTACATATATTCCGGCCCAGTTGGACTTCTTCCTCTTTCCTGATTTCCTGTACTTTCCAGCATCTATGCACATATACAGGCATCCCACAAGCACAAGGCCTTCCCACAAGCTAGCAAAGTCATACATTCCTATTTTAGAAAGTCCAGGGAGGGATATGGCTTGAAGGAAGTAAATATGAAAAACACCTGATGGTATTATTTGGTAATAAACTCAATATGAGTCATCAGTGTAAAATAAATGCTTGTTGGAAAAAGTACAATGTCAGCTTGCACTAATGGTAGTATAGTATGCAGATCAGTACTCCAATACTTAAATCATTACTTTGATGAATCAATCTATGATCTCATGGGTATGGGTACTCCCACAACAATCTACCTTCTCTTCCCCTGTGATTCTTGTCTCTGTCCTTCCATAAAATCCTCATAGAATTTACACAATATACTAGATGCTTTATAGTTACTAATGTGAAATTAGACCTATCCATTTGTTTCCCCTTACCTTTGTTACATGACTAGCCCCTTTCCTTTTCTGCTTATACATTTTAGGACTGCATTATGATACAATTGAAAGAGCACTGGACTTGTGATTCAGAGACCTTGGTTCAAATCCTGTCTCTGTAGTTTTACTGTTTTACTTTCTGTGACCTTGGCAAATCACCTCTTATCCTCAGTGCCCTCATCTGTATAATGATGGGTTTGGACTAGTTGATGTTGAAGGTCTTTTTAGGGGTAGCTAGGTGGCATAGTGGATAGAGTGCTGGCTCTGGCGTCAGAAGGACCTGAGTTCAAATCCATCTTCAGACACTTACTAGCCCTGTGACCCTGGGCAAGTCACTTAACCTCTTTGCCTCAGTTTCCTGAACTGTAAAATGAGAATCCTGGAGAAGGAAATAGCAAACCATTCTAGCATCTTTGCCAAGAAAACCATATAAATGGGGTTATGAGACAGAACTAAATAACTAAACAATAATTGTTGTAGATTATATCTGGAGTACTATCTTTAGTTCTGAGGAAGGGGTGGGGGCAACTCAGTGTCTTTCTAGCACTCTGACAGCAGAGGGTACCTGGCTCCAGTGTTAACAGCCCAATATTTCCCATTCAGGCCTGGAGAAACAAGTGGGGAAAGCTTCACCCAGGCCTTGCTTCTTCTTTTAGTCCGAGATTTAATACTATCCACCCCTCCCTCTGCCCATTAAGCAAGGAGGAGCAAGTAGAGTGACTAAGGACATGAGCTTCTGGCCCTTGTCAGGTAACAACATCACTTTGAGACTGGGGCATTGTATTTTATGTGCTACCCATCCCTATGGCCAATAAACTCTCACTACCTGTTTAAGTTCTTTGTCTCCTCATTACTCAGTTAATGGCTATCTATGAGCAAACTATTCTCAACCTCCACCTCCTATTCTCTAATTTCCATCCTCTTCATCCCTACCATAACCAAATCCCACTCCAAGCATGTCTACCCCTTCCATAGTGAATACATTTCTTCATTCTGGATTTCTTTCCATCATGCTTCTTTTATCTATTTGTTCTCATTGAGAACTGGTTCCCTTAAGATGATACTGAATCCCTGGCTATCCTCTCTAGCACTATCTCTCCCATCACTCATCACCCTTCCCCTCCCAAAATAAATTTACTGAGAAGTCAAAATATTCCTTGTACTCCACAGTCACTTTGGTCTCTCCCATTGCCATCAGCACTCAAGAGCCTCTCCTATTTTTATGTTTAATTAATTAAAGTTTTCTATCCTGTTCAAACTATAATAGTTGTTACATCCTTGTTGTTTAGTCATTTCAGTCACATGTGACTCTTTTTTTATATTTTTTTTATTTTTAGTTTTCAACATTTACTTCCACAAGATTTTGAGTTCCAAATTTTCACCCCATCTTGCCCCTCGCCCCACCCCAAGATGGCATGTATTCTGAATACCCCTTGCCCTAGTCTGCTTTCCCTGCTATCTCTCCCCTCCTTCCTCTTCTATTTTCCTGTAGGGCAGGATAGATTTCTGTACCCCATTTCCTGTTATTCTTATTTCCCAGTTGCATGTGAAAACACATGATTCTTCATGACCCCATTTGGGGTTTTCTTGACAAAGATACTAGAATGGTTTGCCATTTCCTTCTTCAGCTTTTTACAGGTGAAAAACTGAGACAACAGGGTTAAATGACCTGCCCAGGGTCACACAGCTAGTAAGTATCTGAGGCCAGATTTGAAAACAGGAAGATGAGTCTTCCTGACTCCAGGCCCAATCTACCAATACCAATCCCTGTCTACCAAACTCTTTTTCTTATACTAGAAAACTTCAACAGCCATATTAATGCTGTCAAATTCCCTAATCTTCCAATTCCTAAATATCCTTAAAACTATGACCTCTCCACCTCAGCTATACACCAGAATGGTCATACTTTGGATCTTGCCATTATCAACAAGTATTCCACTTTCTGAATAAAAAAACAAAACAAAACAACAACAACAAAACAACATTCCTCTAACTGACCATAACTTTCTATCTTTCCATTTCTTTCTAATCCTCACCCACTCTAAACCTATTCTTTGCTCTCATTGAAACCTACAGTCCCTCTATTCCTCAGTACTTTCTCAGGCCATTACCCTTGCTCTGACTTTACTTTCTTCCCTTCCCAATCTTGATCTGCTTATTAACTATTTAACTTTCAGAAGATTTCCCTTTTAGTTATCCCCATCCCCTGTCAGTCCTCAATCTCTCCCTATCTACTAGTTCCTTCCCTACTAATTTAGCTAGGAAATGCCTTGGATAGTGACATGGACCTGGAATCAGGAAGACCAGTTCAAATCTGGCCTCAGGTACTTATTAGCTATGTGACCTTGGCTTTATACTTTACCTCTGCCTCAATTTGTAAAGTGGGGATAATAATGGCATCTACTGGGGCAGCTAGGTGGCACAGTGGGTAGAGCACCAGCCCTAAAGTTAGGAGGACCTGAGTTCAAATCCAGCCTCAGACCAAACACTTGACACTTACTAGCTGTGTGACCCTGGGCAAGTCACTTAACTCCAATTGCCTTAAAAAAAATAATAGCATCTACTTCCCAGGGTAAGAATAAAGTAAGATAATATTTGCAAAGTACTTTGCAAACCTTAAAGTGTTGTATAAATGCCATTATTATTATTATTATTATTATTATTAATTCCTAATGCATTCAAGTCTTTCCCCTCCTTAAGAAATTTTCACTAGGCTCTACTATCTCCTCAAAATCCTGTTCCACATCTCTTCTCAATTTCTCAAACTCCTAGAAAAAGCTGCCCATTAAACACCCATTATGTTCGTGTTCTCTCTTCATGCTTGCTTATCATCCTTTGACAACCTAGTTCCAGTCTGTTTCTCCTGTCTCATTAGACTTTCTCCTTTCCTTCCACAATCTGAAATTCAGCCATCTGGATCTCTCTATTCCCCATACATAGCATTTTCTCTCTGATCTCCATACCTTTTCACTGCGTGTTCTCCATGCCTGGAATTCACTCCTCACCTCCACCTCAGAGAATTCATTTCTTCTTTTAAGATGCATCTCAAACACAATTTCCTATATGAAATCTTTCCTGACTCCCCTTTCTGGATCTCCTCATCTGCCCCATCTGCTAGTATTCTTCCTTCCTAATGACTCTGTATCTAACAATTTGTATTTATTTCTACTTATTCTTTATATGCTTATGTTATGTACTTGTGGCTTTTCCCATTAAAATACAACTAAGCTCTTTGAGAGTAGGTATTGTTTCATTTTTTGTGTTTCTATTTCTGGTGCTTAACACATGTAGTACGTGATTAATAAATGCTTATTGATTGTTTGATTAATCTTTTTCAGAGTACTATATTGTGTCTAGAAGCTTGTAACCAATAGGGTGAGGGGAAAATTTATCCCAGGAGGGACCACAGAAGAAGTTGGGCAAGTTGAGCCTGTTTATAGGAAACACTAAGAGGAAAAGCTATAGCTGACTCCAGATATTTACAGAGCTTCAAGAGGTCAGAGTGAAGACCAGTGGAAAGTTAGAGGTGTATACTTCAGTATATGAGAAAATTTCATAATGATTAGAGCTGTGACCAAGAAGGGAATAGGCCACTTTGTAAAGTAGTGAGCTCATTGGAAGTATTTGAGCAATAGCAAGGTCAGGATCTTATGTTAGTGAGGTTTCATTGTCACCGGGTGTGGGGTGACAGATTGGATTGGATAACCTCAAAGGTCCTATTCAACTCCATGATGTTATGATTTTCTGCTGAAGACTACTTATGAATGCTTTGGCTGTTAAATTGCTGGAAAATCTACCTCCCAGATCACTGAAAACTTGATGGGGATCTAGGGAAAGAGCTAACATTTTTGGGGGGGCAGTAATTCCTAAGTGAACAAAACATAGGATAAAACTTTCCTTTCTGTAATTCAAGATTTTTTTTGACTATGCATTTTCAAATTCTTCATGCTAAATAATATCTCTTCTTTCTCTATTTGATCTCAGTTGTTTATATTTAGTCTTTGTCACATTTTCTTTCTCTTCTGTCTCTGCAAAGTAATGTTCTAGGTCACAGAAAGCTATTTTTTTCTATTCTTTTTCATTGTGGAATCATATTATCTATCGAGCTTCTCTTACTTCGTCATATCATTTTTGCTCTTTCCCTTGGAAATTATATCTCATCAGTAATTTCTGTTTGCTACCAGAATAAAACTGTCCTAAATCTTACTCCTTACCAGTCATTAAGGAATCAGTGTAATATTGGAGTAACTCCATCCCTTCCCTTAGATATTTTTGTCCATTATCTTTTATGTTTTGTCTGATATTTTAACTCAGGTATTTTTATTTTCTCTGATTCTACCAGCCCATTATATTTTACAACTTAAAAATCAGAATGTTGTTTGTTTAATGCATGTATATTTTTCATGAGGGAATGATGAAAATAAATAATGGGACAGCTAGATGGCACAGTGGATGGAGTGCCAGGCCTAGAGTCAGGAAGACTCATCTTCATGAGTTCAGATTTAGCCTCAGACACTAGCTGTGTGACCTTGGGCAAGACACTTAATCCTGTTTACCTCAGTTTCCTCATCTGTAAAATGGGAAGGAAATGACAAATGATTCCAGTTTCTTCGCCAAGAAAACCCCCAAAATGGAATCATAAAGAGTCAGACATGACTGAAATGACTGCACAACAAGATCCAATATAATTTTTTTGGGGGTAGCTAGATGGTCCAGTGGATAGAGCACTGGACTGGGAATCAGGAAGACTCATCATCAGTTCAAATCCGGCCTCAAACACTTACTAGGTGTGTGGCCCTGGGCAAGTCACTTAACCCTGTTCACCTCAGTTCCTCATCTATAAAATGAGTTGGGGAAATGGCAAAGCATGCCAATATCTTTGCTAAGAAAACCCCAAATGGGGAGTTGGACATGACTGAAAAACATCTGAACAACAATAATTGTAAAGGTTTACCAAACCCAAGATTCTGTCTCATGATGACCCCAAAGGAGATCCAGAAGAACTACCTAGGTGATCTTGGGCAAATCACCCAAACTCTCAGTTTTCTCATCTATAAAATGAAGGGTTTAGACAAAATGATTTCCAAGAATTCTCTAGTTCTAAATCCTATGATTTTGTGAAAATGATTGTCAACCCTTTGTTCAATTTCAAATTGTAGTTTGGAGCACAGTGTAGACACAGTTATCATAAATTATCAAGGTTAAAATTAGCTTCCCTAATTTCTCTTATCAATCCATTATAAATGTTAACTTCATGAATATATCCAAATAAGGAGGCAGATGAGTGGTTAGAGAGCTGGAGTCTGGAAGACTGGACTTCAAATCCAACTTTAGACACTTACCATCTGTGTGACTCTGGGCAAATCACTTAAGCTAGTTTCCTTCCTCATTTGTAAAACCTGGATAATAAGAGCACTTACCTCCCAGAGCTGTTGTGAAAATACAATGATATGATATTGCAAAAATGCATTGTAAAAGCTAGCTGTTGTTTTTGTTATTATTATTTATTATTATTGTATTTTTTAAAGAGTTCATATTTCCAACCTTTTTCAACTTTTGGTAATGAGATCTGTAATTTTCCTCTTAAATTTATGAATTTCAAAATTCATGCCGCCTCCTAGTTCTCATATACTGGGATTCAGTGAACAACTATTTTCCATGCACCTGTATTTATCATGATTTATAGATTTTGATTTCCAGCTTCCATGTTTCCAAAGTAAGGTCGTGATCTTTTCACTTGTCCTCATGTATTAGCCCTCTATACTCTTGATAATTTAAATTATCATTCTCTGGGTTCCCTAACTCAGGTAAGATCAGAATTTTATTGATATGACTGAAGGTCATTAAAGACTTACACTGCTAAATATGGACATAGTATACTCTTGGAAATATGTAATAAAGCTTAAAACACAGTGAATTTTTGAATGTAAGTATAAGTAACCTTTTAAAGTTCCTTTTCTAAAAGATATCGACTGAATAAAAAACCATAAAGTAATAACTGTACCGCCTAAAGTAGTATTAGCTCTGACTTATGAAGTGGTATGGTGGAGACCATTGGACTTGGAGTCAGGAGACATGAATTTGGATCCTGATTTACAAACTTTTCAATGGGCTTCCAATCTTATCACTAAATTAAAACTGGCTTGCTTGAAATTTACTAATTATGCGACCCAGAGTGAGTCATTTCATGACTCTGAGCCTCAGTTCCCCTGTCTGTAAAATGGATAGGACAATTCTTGTACTATCTACCCTCAGAGAGTTGCTATGAGTAAAGTACCTTAGAAACACTAAAGTACTTTTCAAATGTGTGCTAATATCATTAATAATAAGTAGGGAGAATCTAGTAGTTACATATGTCAGAGAGCAATTTTCTTTCTAGAATCAATGAGTTAATATCTCACCAAGAAACTTATGCCAGGGGTATTAAGACACAAGTCAGATTGTAAAGTAACAAGGTTCTTTGACTCGGGACTTCCACTGAATCAGGTTTGCTACTTTAATCGAATAGTGTTCGCCTTTTATCATAACAATGGGCATTGCTTGGAGACAAATTACTGTAATAATAGCCTAAAATTGGCTTGTTAGTAAAGGGGTGAAATTGACTAGGTGGGGGAGCTACTGTGTTCATTTCTAATACTATCTAGGAAAAAATATACCTTCAATGGCTAGCTTGTTGGACAAAATTTTGCTTGAAGATCCCGCCAATCACATGATTTAGTGCCCATTTGATAAGTGGCTTGTGAGTCCATAGGGAAAGAATAGAACTGAAGAAGTCCATGGTCTTTATTAAGTCAGCTCTTGGAGTTCTGTAGCTGAGCATAACATCATTTTAAACAGATGGCTTATATGTAAAATTTTCTGTTCCATTAGGCATTTGATTATGGCTACATGAATATATGTTTTGATTCCTTACATTAGAACTTCTAGAATGCTGGAACATAGATATAAGACTTTTTTTTTTAAAGGAAGCTGTTTCAAATTTTACAGGTTTGTAATTTATGGGTGATCCTAATCCATATTTTTTTCTTTGCTATAGAAGATTTTTTAGATTTTTTAGTGTTACTTCAATTAAGTGACTATCTTTGCTATGTTTGAATTTCATTATGGTTCTTTTGGTATTGGTGATTGTGCTCTTTGCTTTGTGATATTCAGGACTGCATTTTGTTACAATAAATTCATACCTATGAAGCAGTTGGCTTATTGTTTAATGCCTGAACTGAAAGTTGCTGCTTTCTCTTTCTCCTCCATTATTTGCTGAAAAATTTTCTTATGTTATTTATGGAATAACTAATATTTAAAGATTACTTTCTAGAATAATTACAGATTTTTTACCTATTTGGGAAAGAGTATATCATCAATATAAAGAAAGATTTTTCAAGAATAATTATAGAAGAAAAATTGGGGGCTAGAAAACCTTTTAATTATGTAATAATTTAAGGTAAAGTAAGAATAGGAATAGGAATAAGATACACGCTTGCTTCAACTTTAAAGGAGTAGCCTTCTTTTGAAAACTGGAACTTTCAACTTGGATTCTGATTCTGGTGCTACTAGGAAGCTTCTGAAACAGAAATAGATGGATTTCAATGTTTTTTCCAGATCATTTGTTCTAGAAACACTTCAGTTTACCAATTCAGAGGCTGCAAAAATCACTAGATATCCACCTGCTTAGGACAGTGCTTTGTAAATTCCTGAATCCTTTGTTAACACTAATAAATAGAGAGTTCTACAGTGTTGGATCCCAGTTTTGCTTCTTGTGACCTTGGACAAGCAAATTAACCTCTCTGGGTTTTAGTTTATTTATTTCAAGATAAAGAGTTAGACTAGAAAATTTCTACCATTACTTTTGGTTCAAAATTTAAGTCTTTCAACAAATTGACAACTTGGTATTTCCTTATTCTCTTATATTATTATTGAGTAATATGGTGTTAATAATTTAAGTTGGAGTCTGCATCCAAATGGCTTACTAGGTACTACTTGTATCTTGTCACTTTTTTCTAAACCCTAAGAAAACAATTTTGTTACACTTTCTTTGAAGTTCAGCAACCAGGATTGGAGTGAACATAATAGGACACAATAGAAATTTGTATACTAGTATGATATTTTCAGTTTCGTCTCTAGTATTCTTCTTGATAAGGTAGTAAGTTTTGTTAAACTCAGGAGTTACAGTGACATTCTGGGCCAATGTCTTCAGTAATAATTTTCTTAAATGCCTTAATTTTATTAAATTACCTTAACTGTCACATTGAATTTCATCTGCCACTTTTGTGCCCCATCTCACGGTTTCTGGAGAATTGTTTCATTGTTTTCCCCCATCAGTTTAACCTTTTAGTTAATTAGACATGTTTTGGATCATCTGCATCATTCTGTGCTCCTTTCAGATTATGTATTAAAAAATCTAAACAAAACAGTCCCAGCATCAATGCTTGGGGGTGGTCCAATGTTTATATTTCTTCATGAAGAACCCTACCTTCTACTATCTCTTGTAAATGGGATTTGTACTGATAATCCATCAGTGTAGCACATCTTCCCACTCCTTGACCATTTAAAATAATGAGTCACATGTGTAGGGCAACAGTTTCATAACTTTACTCTTGAATTCCTTCATCTCTGATTCATTTACATTAATTGGTGATAAGGATCAAGACATACAGCAGCCAGATCCCTCTCGATGTGAATACATTTTTATCTTGTATTACAAACAGTGACCAAGGAGTCAGTACAATAGCCTGTGATTCAGATTTGCTAAGAATGTGCTTGTGACTGATGACAAAAATTCAACAGGATAACAGTCTTACAAGACAATGAAAAGAATCAAGTCCTCTAAAATTTATGGATGCAATGTCAGGGAAGAAAAAAAGGTGGCTGAAATTGTCCCATTGGCGGAACTTTAGGATTTGCACTGTGTAAATTTTTTATACTTTTCTCTTTTATACTTTTATTTAGTGTTGTTATATCCTCCGTGTGTCAACTATTGTCCAGTAGTCAGCATGATTATCTGTCTGATACTAATCTTAAACTCATTTCAGGTTATCTTTTAAAAATATCAGGCAATAAACGTGTTTCAATGCCTACTATGTGCCAGGCACCATGCTAAGGGATGGGGATACAAATAGAGGGAAAAGATAGTTCCTGTACTCAAGGAGCTCACAATCTAATGGAATGTCAAATTCTAATTAAATGTCTAATAAACCTTAAAAGTAACTAGGATAAAAAAAAGTTCACTTTTTGTGAAGTGAGGGATTCTAGATCAAATCAGAAATGTTGATTTCTTCTTTTCCGCAAAGGATTTGTATAGCACTAACTGTAAGAATACTACAGTGAATTGTTAGGATTACCCAAGTTTTCATTTCTATGAGAGCTCAAAATCTTTTCATCTATGATATAATATTCATAATGGACAACTAGGTAGCACAGTGGATAGAGTGGTAGGCTTGAAGTTAGAAAGACTCATCCTACTGTGTTCAAATCTGGCCTCAGGCACTAACTAGCAATGTGACCCTGGGCAAGTCACTTAACCCTGTTTGCCTCAGTTTACTCATTTATAAAATTAGCTGGAGAAGAAAATGGCAAACCACTCCAGTATCTTTGTCAAGAAAACTCCCAATTGGATCACAAAGAGTTAGACAAAACTGAAATGACTGAACAACAACAGAAACATTCATAATAACCATATGATTTGGGGCATGAGAGATATTAGTTTTCATTTGAAAATGAGGATACTGAAACACAATGAAATTGAATGACTTACTGAAAACCAATAACCAAGGTCTACTGGTGAGTGAAATTAAGTGTAATATTTCTAGTATTCAATGAGCATTTATTAAATGCTTGCAATATAATAGGCATGGAGTTACGTTCTGGGGAATACAAAGACGGGAATGAAACAGCTTCTGCCCTCAAGAAGTATACATTCTACTGGAGAGAAACTGCATGAACAAAGAAGTAAATTCAAATTGTATGTAAGGTATTTATAAGATAATTTCCTTGACAGGCCTCATGTAAGAGGTGACACTTAAGCTGGTCCCTGAAGGAAGATAGGGATGCTAAGAGTTGGAAGTAAGGAAAGAGCTCATTCCAAACATGGGGGAACAGCTTAGGCAAAGTTATGGGATGTTGTATAGAGAAGAGCCAATAAGTCACTTGAGCTGGATCATAGAGTGTTTGAAAGAAAGTAATGTGTAATAAGCCTAGAAATGTAGGCTAAAACCACTGCCAAACAGAGAAGTTTGTAGTTTATCCTACAGGGAATAGGAAGACCCTGGAGGTTCTTGTGCTTCAGGATGACTTTATTGATTTAGTTCTTCAAGGTGTTAGTGGAGGTGCTATTAGACTTTTTTTTTAATTCAGTGTAAGTTTACTATTATATTCAATGTAACATATATTTACATTTCTGATCCAAGTCATTTGTGTGTTTAGCTGACAGTTTTAAATTTATATCTACTTTTTTGATTTTGGGAAAACACATTAATGAATCAGTACTGGCAATTGATTAACTAGAAAGGGAAAAAAGGTAGCATTTTGTAGCACTCTGACTCAGAATTAATATTTTCCTATTACTAAACAAGAAAAATCCCTTAAGAGCAAATAATATACATAGATCAACTATTATCAAATACACATTTGATTAATAATTTAAAATAGGAATATTAGGTAGTTAGAAAAGAGAATGTGAGGGCAGGATGTGGAATAGATAGCAGGACTGAATACAAACTAGTTATAACCTTTAGCATGTTATTTATTTAGTTTTATTTAGTTTTTAATCATCCTAACATTCGAGAGAACAGAGCCTACACTAAGCATCAAGAGCATCTATTCTTTGCTCTACATGGGTAATACAAACTCTTTCAATGAGACTTTCATGAGCGCATATCAAGTGGCAAATAAGTCTCCCAAGATAGTACTTTCACTGTGCTTTTGTTACAGTTTTAAATAGGCTGAATTAAAGCCTCTGAAGGGAAACCCTAGGACTTTAGCACTTTATTCCCCTCGAGTGCTTTTTTTTCTTGGATACTCTATATCTCTCCCCACTTTTTTTAAGCCACACACCCAGATTAGTAAGATTGAGTGATACTTCCTAGGGAAATAAAGTAACAGAGCATTTCAAAGAGTAATTTCCTGCTTTATGCCATTAACAGATCAATAAAATAATCAAAATCTCCAGAGGAAAGAAATACTTTGCCATTGTTTCTCAAACATTTTAGGAGAAAGATATCCTGTGGAAATGAAACATGCTTGAGATAACATTTAATAATGGCCCTTTGCTATCAAAATGCCAAGGAATCAGTGACAGATGAAAATTCACCAGAAATTCATCCCTAAATATGATAGGAGACCAACAGTAGGGGATAGACATATGGTTTAGCTAACCTGAAACTCATCTAGAATTACCATGAAAAAATGGTCATTTTGAGCCTCAGGGGTAAAAATACTGTGGATTTTCTTACTTCTCCCCATTTCCCTTAATCCATTGTGTCAAATGGCCAAGCCTTTCTATTCCTGGGGCCCCTAGGGATGAATAAGCAAAGAGATGGAGAAGCTTCTTTTTTTGTATATTTATCGTTTTGAGTTGAAATTATGGAAAATTTACTTTGTGGAGGCAAGGACCATACTTTCCATTCAATCCAAACACGAACCCATTTGGACAAAAGATACCAAGAAAAGATGCCAAGATTATCTTACCACCACTTGCTTTAAGCTTGATAGTCATTAGTTCTTCTGAGACCTTGCCCTTTTTTATGGCTTGTGCATTTAGAGGACATCCAGACAAGCTGTGAAAAATAGAAGATTAAGCCAGTGCTTGAAAATGGAGTAATTTTATTTGGTTGTATTATAATTTTCTTATGCATGTCTCATGCCATTCTGCCACTGTTTCTGTGCTTATTTTTTTTTGGCTGTCATAATTCAATTTTACAAAAACTAAGGGGAAAAAATCCTTAACATTTCAAAACATTGCCATATTGTTTTTTAAAACATAAGAATGCCATACAAGTACAAGGAGTTGACATTGATACATGCCTGTAGTTTCATTGCTTTCGTTAAAAAGTAAAAAGTTGTACATGTACTTTAAGCCACTGTTTGGTAGCTGTCACTTGACTTTCTATAATCCAGTTATGGATTATAAAGTCATTTATTATGAATAAGTTCTGTGAACCTGATTGTGTCTGACAGCTCCAGATACCAACACTAGTTTCACTTTTCTTCATAGTCATTCAAATACAAACATTATATAAAACAAAACAAAATAAAATGTTATCACATTGGAGATTTGCTTAACATTTAATTTCACAAAAATAAGGACCCACTCTAGAACTTTGTGGTTGTTGCCATCATTCTCTTGGCATGCTGCTTGTTATATATTAGAAAACAGCCATCTTTATGAAACTTCGAATTTCATTGTCATAGGTTGCAAAATTATAATTAACCAGTCTCCAACTTCCAGTTAATTTATCAGTTTTGTTTAAAAAGTGTGAATCACACCACTAAACAAAACTTGGTTTTCTATGAGTTTAGTGTCACATAATTATTTGGTTACAAATATCTGTTAATTTCATAATTTATAATTCACAATACTTTTTATAATTTATAATGTTTTATAATTTAGTTATAGTTATGCAAATAAATAATTAAAAAGCTAAATTGGAAACTCAAACCCATTAAGAATAATTTGAAACTCACATTTTGATAAGGCTTCAGTTAGAATTTAACCTACTTAAGACTGAAAACTGCTGTGAAATGAAAAATGTTGGGAAATTATATCTGAAGAAAACTCTAGGATAATCCAAATTAATACAGAAGTGACATTTTCCCCAGTTTCAAATACTATAAGGAATTATACTGATTTTGATTTGGTGGGGACACGTCAGTAGTAATAAAAATAAAGAGGCTATGGTACAAGATGATCCCTGATTATTCAGCCAATTTTAATTGTCTAACCTATTTGTCTTCATTTTGGATACTTCACAGTGTCAAAAAAGTTGTAAAAAAATAATGTGGACTTTTGAACCACATTCTCCCACTTCTCAAGGTTTCTCCTATAACTATGCTGAGTACCCTTTAGTAGACACTAGATTTTCTATCAATCTTTAGCAGAAGTTTATCTTGTCTTACGCAAAGGAAGAGTTTCTGAAAAGGTGATTACTTTCAAGTGGAATGATATTTAATTGGATTAAGGAAATGGATTATTTAAATCAATTTAATAATATGAATAATTTTTTTGTAGAGGGAATTACCAGCCTCAAATCAATGTGTTTTCTTTAAATGTTTGTATATTTGAGTTTATTTTTGTAATTGTTATGTGCAGCCTATGTTACTGCTACTCATTGGATATATAATAGTGAATTGAAAGAGTTAATGCAGTATAAAAAACCTTACTACAACTTTAGAATTGATTTCACTGCTGTAATGAAGGGAAATCTCAGCCTTATTTATCTCTACTACTTGGCATTTTATGTCTTTTCCAGATTAACTTCCAAAATAGTAACTGATTTGCACAGAATATTTTACTCTTCTAAAGGAAGGCTTTTAAATTTGAAATAAAGAGGATCTATTTATTAGGAAGTTTCAAGTAAATTTGTTTAATCATGTTAGAGCCTACAACTCACAGCTCTATTAATTCTAAAGTGATGCGATTATTAATATCCTTTCAGGATAAATTTTTAAAATACCATTTGTCTAGAAAAATAATTAATTTCATTAGCTGAATAAATACTCTAGAATTTGACACTGAAGATTATTTTTAATGTTTTAAAGGGCCCATATTAAACTAATACAATATTAACATCAGGTATGGTATATATTGTTACTTGTATTTTTTTGAAAGATGGCAGTGAATAGAAATGATATTCATATTCACATTGTAATGCTTTGGACATGAATATGCAGTTCTACCAGGAAAAGTTTATTTTTAGGACTTAGATTCTCATGTGGAATTTTTAACTATTTTCTCCCCCCTGGAATCAATCAATGTAAGACTTCCATTCTCTATGAATATATGTTTTTCTCTGTGTAGTATGTGTGTATATGCAACATATTTATAAATCCAAACCTTGAGAAGTCAAGCTTTCAAGACTATATCACTGAGCATTCTTGATTATCAAATGTTGCTTCTGTATATTTCAACATAAAACAATATATGATATTAAGGATTTAATTAGCATTTGAAAATCAACTGCCACAGTTTATTTTAAACATAAGTAGTAATATAAGTTTCCATAAGTAGGGTTTCAGTACTTTCAGTTTGAATCAACAAGGGATTTATTTTCTGGCACCAGCATTTTAGCTTTAGAGTTGAACTAAATGTTCAAAAGGCAAAGCTTTGCCAAATTTCTATAATTCTACTAAGTATGACATCTTAGCTGAATTTTTCACTAAAGTTTCTTTTTTTGGATTTCAATCAACATCTGTACGCAATGACCCATTCTAGTATTACTAGAAGTAGTGACACTGGACAATCGGATTGATAATAGCAATAATAAAATATCAATAATGAGAACAGTTAACATTTGTGTAGTGCTTTAATGTACATAAAGCATTTTATTTATGTTACGTAATTTTGATTCTCACGATAATCCTTTAAGATAGGTGTTATCTTATCCTCATTTTACAGATGAGGAAATGGAAGCACAGAGAGGCTAACTGACTTTCCCAGGGCCACACAGTTAATGTCTGAGGTCTTCCTGATTTCAAGTCCAGTTCTCGCTATTTCCATTATGTCATTTACTCTGTTGTGTTTCTAACCCTTGAGCAGAATCACAGGATCACATGCTCATCAGAAGTGCATTTTCTTCTCACCAAAGAGCTAGAAGAATAACGTCTTTTACAGGAAGCCTTCCTCAACTCCTCTTAACTTCCCTCTATTAATTATTTCCTATTTATGCTATATCAAGCTTACTTTGTATATATTTGCTTGCTTATTGTCTGCTCCATTAAATTGCAAGGTCATTGAGGGCTGGAACTGTCTTTTGCCTCTTTTTTGCATCCCCAGTATTTAGCACAGTGCCTGGCACTGTGTATTAGGTGATCAATAAATGTTTATTGACTGATTGCTAAAATGTTCAAATAGGCATTCAGGTGAGGACAGAAACAATTCATGAAAATTTAGAAGGAAGGTATTTTGCCTTTACTTCATCCTGATAATGACCTGCAGCACATATACCATTTTCTCTCAGGGGTATACTATTGAGGCTCATCACATTCACAATTGCAAAACAAATAATAGTGTTTGCCTGTGATCTGGCCAGCTCACAGTGTTGATAGTGTGAGAAAAATATGTAAAGTGAAAAGTTGCAGTTACATGAACATTCTTGAGAAGTTGTCCAAGTCATTCCACTTGATTAATGCAAGTGAAGACACATATAAAACATAAACATAATTTTAAAACAGGGAAGATTAAATGGTAAATGGTAGATAATAGAAAATATGTGGTAAATAGTAAGGTAAGAAATCCCCCATGCAAAAATATCAACAATGCATTCCATATTTTGAGATCATCTATCTGCCAAGATTTAAATTCCTGACAAGTTAAGACAGGAATCATTTATTAAGCACCTACTATGTGCTAGGTACTAGATAGCAAATTAGTACTGTGACAAACACTGTATAGCAAATTAGCCACGTCTTTGTCTCTAACTTTTAATCCCTTTTAAAGATCATACTATCCTCATTCTGCAAACAGTGGACTTTCAATTCAATAACAACAAAAACAACAATGATAAAAAACAAAATGATAGATACCTTCTATGGGTGACAAAAACATTATTTACATGGCCCAGTCCGTTGCAGCCTGGCAGAGGACAATGTGGTAGTTCTTGTTTGTTCAATTTCCAGGATAATGAGGACCCATTGAGAGGATTCTCCTTCTGTCTTTTGGCAGCCAGAGGACAACCAGAAGCCGTACGATGGGAAGTATATTTACCTGATATGTGACCTTGACCATCACATCCCAATACCGGACATCTAGAAAAATGCAACAAAGATAATCCTCACTAAGGGACTAGTAGCACATTTTTTTTTTAGCACGAACATAATTTACTGGGAAAGGATTAAGAAGAGTAGTAAGACCATATGATCCAACAGATTTACAGAATATCAGAGTAAGAAGAGACCATATGGTACAGTCAGCCTCATTTTACAGAAGAGAAAACTGAGGTCCAAAAAGGTGAAAGGTCTTGTCCACAGTCACATCAATAGTGAGTGGCAGAACCAGAACTCTCTGCTCTCTGTGCTTTTGAGTAACATCTTAAAATGAAGATTTTTTCCAGCTGAGAGAAAAAGCTTTTTCATTTATATCAATAGCAAAAAAATTTTTTAAAGAGTGACGAGAAGGTGAATTTGTTTTCCCAAAGTCAGACAATATTGAGTCCCAAGCCCAAGCCCATCAATATGTGACTATATGACCTTGCAAGACTCTCTACTTTTCCATTTTAGTTTAATTTGCTGTAAAATAATGACTGATCTACATCAGTGGGCTGTTGTGGAGAATAAGTAATGTTACTGTGAAACTACTCAATAAAACTATATGGAACAGCTTCATATTTACTTTCTTTTGTAAAATCAACTTTTTCCATGAATGGACTCACAATTTTGTTATGCTCTAGACCAGGGGTGGGGAATCTGTGGCCTTGAGGCCACATGTGACCCTCTAGATCCTCAAGTATGGCCCTTTGACTGAATCAAAGCTTCACAGAACAAATCCCCTTAATAAAAAGATTTGTTCTGTAAAACTTGGACTCAGTTAAAAGGCTGCATCCAAGGACTTAGAAGACCACATGTGACCTTGAGGCCGCGGGTTCCCCACCCTTGCTCTAGACTTTAATTTGTCCTGCATAGATGAGTTGCACAGCAGGTTGCTAGGTGGTGCCCTGGAGAGAGCATAGGGCCTGGAGTTAGGAATACCTATGTTCAAATCCAGCCTCACATATTCACCAGCTTTGTGATCCAAGGTAAGTCACTCAACCTCTACCTGCCTTAGTTTTCTTATGTATAAAATGGGGATAATAATAGCACCATCTTCTGGAGTTGGTATGAAGATCACATGATTTTATATCTATAACTCTATATAGGTATGTATGCACATATACATATATAACTTTATAAACCTTAAGGTGCTATGTAAATACTAGCTATTATCATTGTCCTAATATACACTAAAAGCATTAGAGATATCCAAGCCTATATGTTGTTTTATTCAAATAATGACTCATATTTTAAGATTTGCAAAACATTTTGCAAATAAGAACTCTTGAACACAATTATTCATGTTTTACAGATAAGGAAACTGTAGGCCAAAGAGGTGGAGTCATGTGCTTAGGTTTATAAAACTAGTGAGTATCATCCCCAGGTCTTCTGACTTCATATACCCTTTTCACTATAGTATGCTTCCTCTTCATATGTCTCAACAATTTCAAATGGTGGAGAGAACTTTGTACTCCAATTGATTTGGGGCTTTTGTCCCACCTTTTCACACCACTGAGTCCTAGAATTTGGTCATTTACTTTTCACTCTATTGCCCTTTGATTCAAAGAAATGCTATGAGTTCAGAAAACATGGTTAATGGTATTTTCTTCCAATGTTCAGAATTATGAAATGCCATAAGAACTGAGAAAACATTATAGAGCCCTAGGTTAGTCTGTTTCTGCCGTAACCTATTTACTCCAAGCTGAGGAAAACAATTGATAAAGGGAATCTTGATATTAGGAACAATAAGGCGTTTGCAAATTAATGGAATAAAGAAGAAAGAATAATTGAGAAACATAAATTCAGGATGGGAATGAGAAGAGAGGAAAAAGAAATGTCAGTGACAAGGTACAGAATGGGTAACAGAAGAGGCAAAGAATATATTTTAAGGGAAAAGCTTCTGCACAAGCCTCTGTCCTTTCATGGCAGCTCAGTGACCCTTTCTCTATTTAATCTCTCTTTGGAAGTCTTCTGTTTTGATGACATGGTGTTACTAAAAATGATGCAGTCAGGGAATTGGACTTAATGCAACATCATGAAGGAAACAGTTTTAGTTCAAGCATATATGTCACTTTTAAAGTTGACTATTTTGGGATTTCTTTTTGGTGAGGCAATTGGGGTTAAGTGACTTGCCCAGAGTCACAGAGCTAGGATGTGTTATGTGTCTGAGGCCAGATTTGAACTCTGGTCCTCCTGACTCCAGGGCTGGTGCTCTATTCACTGCTCCACTTAGCTGTCCCTATCTTGGGATCTTTTAAGAAGATGGAATTAGATTTGCAATTTCCCTTTTGTCAAAATCTAAATTCCAGGGTAAAGAGTTGTGCTATTTATGGTGAAATGACAATTCTACAATGTTGCTTTATTTTGAAATAAACAAAAATACAATCCCAAACCCATTATTTTCTTTGCATTTAAATAACTTTAAATGTTATTGGTATGACATGATTTTTCTCAAAACTCCAAGTCAAAAAAAGAGAATCTAACACTACATTGATTTCAAGTATTCTTATTAGATATTTCAACAGACCTTGATTAAAGAAAAAAAAATTCCCCCAGGATTTTACATGTTCATTTATGTCCCAACTGAATGTACAGACCCTTTTCTTGTTACTTTCCCATAAAGGTTTCCACTATAAAAAGACAAATTGAAAGGAAGAACATTTATGAAATGTCCCTTTGATCTTAACCACTGTACTTACTTAAGTTCGGGATCTTCTTTATCTTCCTTGGTAGGAGTTACTTTGACACCACCTTTCCTGGCACGGGGGCAGCCAGACAAACTGAAAGATATACCCAGGAGAAAAAAATCAAAAGAAAATTTTTGTTTTTGCTTGTGGGGGATGATGTCACTTTCCTCTTTCCCAACAGAATCAATCTTACCTTCTATGGGAAGCATAATTTCCAGTCACATGTCCTGAACCATCACAACCAGGGGTTGGGCACCTGGGATATATATAAGGAAAAATTACTTTGATAAAATGGAACTAGACTAGGTAAGTAGGTCTTCAATTAAAGAAGCAATAAAACTCTTGTTTAAATAAAATTAATTCCTGATTAATTTTCACTCTTTATAATATACATTTCAAAATAACAAATTTGCTGTGAGTTGAGACAGGCAAGTTAATAGCAGTTAAGTGCTTTTCATAGTAGCTATTTTTATTAGAAACACACAAATCCCAAAGAAATGGTGTAGAAAGTACACTGAAATCAAAGTCCCAAGATTTTGATCAGAGTCCTGACCTTGCTTTAGTTATTAACTGTGTGACCAATAGCAAGTCCCTTTACCCCCTCCAAGCCTCAGTTTCCTGATCTGTAAAATAGATATGAATAATTATACTTGCACTTTCTGCTTCACAGAGGCACTCTGAGTAACAAACAAAGTAAAGTTCTATGGAAATTAAGCTGCTATCATTGTAGCTGTGCTTCTGAATAACATCCATATATGCGAGTTCTGTATTCTTGAAGCCAAAAGCTTTCAAAATTTGTTTTGTGTATTAATTACTTCAAAGGCCCTAATAACATCTCATGAAACTCTGCACACTAATATGATTAAAAATAAAACTGGGTAAGTACACCTTTTGGCTTGAGTTAAGCGGCAGTTCTAGAATACTCAACAATAACCATTGGAGGGATTCAACCATTTATATGTGTTTGAGAAGGGTCAAAGAAGAAGGAAAAGGCCTCTGGTCTGCCATCCTGATCAAAATGTACCCAAATCTAGAAATTCATGAAGGGAATAAGGGAAATTTTCATTTCTAATTTGGTAAATATCAATAGACATAACTCATATAACCAAAAGCTCTTTGGAGTCCTTAGTAATTTTGGGGAGTATAAGGAGGTCTTGAAATAAAAAGTTTGAGAACTGCTATTTTAATAGATGCCTTATCTAATCCAAATGACATTTGATATAATGAGTAATATATTGCAGCCAGAGTTACAAAGACTTGGGTTTGAATAATATTTATATAGCTCTTTATGTTTTCAAAGTGCTTTATAAATATTTTCTCATTTTATACTCACAACAATCCTAGGAGGTAGATATTATTATCCCCAATTTACAGATGAGGAAGTTGAAGCTGAGAGAGATGAAGTGTCTTGCCCAGGTTCACATAGTAAATTCCCGAGGTAAGATTTCAACTTAGATCTTCCTGACCCTATGTCCAATGATCTGTCTACCATATGACACCAACTCCTCAGAAAGACTTATTTACCCCTTATTTACTTAGGCTCTCTCTCTCCTCTGGTTTTTCCCTCTATTTCCTTTCCTTACCTATCTTTCCTATGTGAACTCTAACCTTAATATCATCCCCTTCCTAATCTCTCCAGTGAACAGGGATGCTTCTGCTATTTTTGCCTCCCCCCTGCAATGTAGTGTTATTTTAAAATATGATGATGCAGATAGGGGTTATAGCAAAGCCCTAATATAACACAAAGGGCCATGAGTCTACTCCCCATTCTTTTAATAGCTAAGCTTTTACATTTTTACAGGAATGCCTGCCAAATGTGATACCAATGTGAAGCCTTTTTCAAAGTGGAATTTGACTCTTTCCCTTTGTAGAAGACTAAAAGGACTATTTTTTTTTGAGGATATAATATCAAAGCAATAGTCAGACAATCAAAGCCCAGTCATCCTACACTAGAAAACTTGCAACTTGTCCTAATCCAACTATTTTTTGGTCATTTTTTTCTATTTCACAGAGAAAGCTACTAATGCTAGTCCTCTTTTATTAGTGATTTTACTAAAATAGTGGTTTACTGGCATGTTCTAATCATAGGAACACCTGTGTCAAATAACCTTGAGTTAGGGTCCTCTTTAAAAAACTAAATGACATGGTCAACAGTACATCTGAATTTGTCCTTGTTTTGGAAATACCTGGAGATTATATTGTTGTATAAAGCATGTAATTAAAAGTATCATATGATTTAGGATTTCTTAATCTATGTACTATCAATGTCTTCATATTTTAAAATATAATGTTTAGTTTTAATATTTAAAAAAACAGGTAGCAATAATTGGGCTTTTGTTGTTGTTGTTTTGGAGGCTTAGGATAATGGGGTGAGGTGTTGTGGCATTTCTCCCCATTTTCTTACCCATCAATTACTACAGCAACTTTAGAGTTGCTGTAGCTTTCAGTCTAGAAAAATAACAGCAAGTAAAGCAGTTTTAAGAAACCAGGGTAACAAAAAAATTACTATTTATTACTATGTAATAGAAATGATATTTTGCAAGTCATCTTTCTCTCTGGTATCAGAAGCTTGTTTTTGTTGAGTGTGCTTGTTAAATGTCAGCAAAATATATCCTTTTAAAGGACTTTTTAAAAAATTTTGTCTACAAATCTTAAAAAATAAGATGCCAGTGTAAGTAGGCTGTTCCATATTGCCAGTGATGACTTGTGGGCAAGAAATGCTCTTAAAGGCATTATTAAAGGTATATATGGCCAGACAAAGAGCTTGGCTAGTCAACAAGTGAAAGTAATGTATAAAAGATGCACAGGCAGAATGCTATTGTATCATTATGTATTCTATCTATAAGTATTTATGCAAAGACCTGGATAAAAAATATACAAGGTAAAATAATATGGAGGATTTGCTGTATTAAACTAGCATATAGCTCTTTAAAAATGGCAAAGAACTTTACATATACCTCACTTGAGCCTCTCAGCAACACTATGTGAGAGGTAATTGGTTCAATCCCTGCCTTTGACATGTACTGGCTATAGGATGATGGATAAGTCTTTTATTGTCACAACCAATGCTTTAAGGTCTAGTTTATAATAAGTTCATCATAGGATCACAGATTTAAATGCAGAAAGGACAGAGAGGCCATTAAGTTCCAACACCTCCTTTTACCGCTGAGGAACTAATGCTCAGAGAGGAGAAATGACTTGCCCAGTGTCATATGACCACTATGTGATAGAGGTGGGCCTTAAAACTAAGTCTTTCTGAGGAGTTGGTGTCATATGGTAGACAGATCATTGGACATAGGGTCAGGAAGATCTAAGTTGAAATCTTACCTCGGGAATTTACTATGTGAACCTGGGCAAGACACTTCATCTCTCTCAGCTTCAACTTCCTCATCTGTAAATTGGGGATAATAATATCTACCTCTTAGGATTGTTGTGAGTATAAAATGAGAAAATATTTATAAAGCACTTTGAAAACATAAAGAGCTATATAAATATTATTCAAACCCAAGTCTTTGTAACTCTGGCTGCAATATATTACTCATTATGTCAAATGTCATTTGGATTAGATAAGGGATCCATTAAAATAGCAGTTCTCAAACTTTTTATTTCAAGACCTCCTTATACTCCCCAAAATTACTAAGGACTTCAAAGAGCTTTTGGTTATGTGAGTTATGTCTATTGATATTTACCAAATTAGAAATGAAAACATATTAATATCACTATGAAAGTCATTTTGATCTCTCAACCACCCTGAAAGGAACTTCAGGACTCCCAGGGATCCCTGGGCCACTTTAAGAACTGCTGCATTAATATTTCAAAACACAACTTTATTTTATTTCAATTTAGAGAATGAATCATTTCTTTATATATATATGTATACAAGAATAAGCTCAGTTCAGTGTATGAAACTATGAAATTAAAATAGCAAAATTCTCATTTTTTAACATTAAAACTCTGAGATTACCAAATAAACCCCTCAAAACAAGTAAGTCAGTCAAATAGCTTTGACTTTGTGTCAGTTGTATTTTTGGTGAAATATTGCTCTGGTTTTTATTTAATTTGTCTCCATGTACTTATTAATAGTCATGTTAGCATCTAATTAGAAATAAAGGCAAAAAAAGGGTGGGATAATATATATTTCCTTTCTATTTTTTAATTAAAAGTTTTACTTATGTCTTTTTTGTCCTTATATCAATTTCACATATATATGTATATGGCATATACATATACATACACACATACATACATATATAATTTCCCCAAACTCCCTCTCAGCTATCTCTTATAAGAAAGAATAAAAATGATTGGAAAAAAATAGTTCAGCAAAACTAAACAACACATTGACCAAATAAGTCATTAAATGCCATTTTCCACATCTATAATATCTTACCTCTGAAAAGAAGGGGCTATCTTTTCTTTGGAGCCAAGCTTGGTTATTATAAATTTACAATATTTAGTTTATTTTTTTCTTTTATTTTAAAATTTTCTTTCTTTCCATCTGCATTACAATGATTCATTTTCAAACTATACTTACTTAAGCTCCTGAGAGTTGGCAGCCATAAGAGATTTTAGTGTCTTATCAGCCAAAGGGCATCCAGATACACTAAAAAAGAAACACATTTTGTGAATTCACTAAATCTGAAAATGGCAAAAATTTACTCAAATGTTGTACTCTTTAGTTATGAGCTATATGTACTAATATACATTTTTCTCTTACAGAGGCAATGGGAAGTTGCGTGGCTGGGAGTTAGGAGACCTGGTTTCTTGTCTGAGTTTTGCTATCAACTAGCTATGTGATCTAGGGCAAATCAGTTAATCTCTTTGGACTTCAGATCTCCGTGCTATTAAATGAGAAAGTTGAATTAAATAATCCTCTCTAGGCTCTAAAAGCCTGTGACTATGTTCTTCTCTGTCCATCATGATGTTTCTCTATCTGGAGGTTTTAATATTTTCCATCTGTCTACCCAAAGATCTATATCTGTATTGAGTTGCAATGGAAAGACAAAATACAGGTTATAAAGATTAGCTGTGGTTTTTTGGCCTTGACAGGTTATTTAGTGGATAATGTAGCCTATGTGGTAAATTATTTGCTGAGATGTAAATTCCTTTGTCTTCTATGGTCCTATTTTAATCCTTCAAAATTAACACAGAAGAGTAAGATACAAGATTAAATACTCAATTAGGTTATAACCTGACTCATAAAGACAGAAAATATTTTAAACAAAGTTTAGTGGTTTATAAAACACATAACTACAAAATGCTTAGGATTAAAGAAGTTCACTGGCCCCTGCTTCTGTCCCCAATAGTACCTTGCTAATATGAATGAGAACACATATATTGAGGAGAGCAGAAGATGACAGACAATTGAATACTATCAATTATACTGATATTTCCTGTTAGTAAGTACCTGCGATGTGATGCATAATTTCCTGTTACATGACCGCTTCCATCACATCCAGGAGTTGGACAGCTGGATGAGAAAAAATAATTAGAGAATACATTTCAAAGGTTTGTAGACGTCATTTGCCTTCCATGCTGAGCAACCAAAGATCTTTCCTTCAAGTATGGGTGAGCTCAGCTGATCATGATTCATTTCTCTAATACTTAGTGACTAAATAAGACCAAAGTGCTGTATGCCAGTAAGATCAACTAGACTGTTCCAGAGAAGACTAATGGTCATAAAACAATCAGTCATAAACCCAGTAATGTCTTTTAAGTTTGAAATAATTCAAATAATTTAGTTTAGTTAAAATCATGACCTATATTATGGGCTTCTTGTCAAGATAAAGTAATTTTTTTAAAAAAAAGTATGTTTTTTGAAAGTATAAAGTACTATAAAAGCTATATAATGACAATCATAACACTATGCAGTTTAATGGAGCAGCTAGGTGGATCAGTGGATAGAACACCAGGCCTAAAGTCAGGAAGATGAGTCTTCCTGAGTTCAAATCTGACCTCAGACACTTACTAGCTATGTGACTCTGGGCACTTCACTTAACCCTGTTTGACTCAGTTTCCTTACCTGTAAAATAAGCTGGAGAAGGAAATAGCAAACGCTTCAGTATCTTTGCCAAGAAAACTTTAAATAGGGTCACAGAGTAGGACATGACTGAAATGATTCAGCAACAACACACATATTAATGGTTGGTTCCCCTCATAATTCTCAAATGGACACCAAAGCTATCACTAATATATTTCCTAGTATATATTTCAAGAGAAAAACAGGTAGTGACTACACAATTATTTCAGAAACAGTCCTTCCCCCCACTGTGTCCCAAAAGTCTTAGTACAGAACTGTACTCAGTACAATTAGTGTTGTTTAGGGACACTGCATTTTGAAAGTGGTAGTATACATTGATGGAAATCTAAAAGATTTTCAAAGTTGGGAAGCTATAGGCTGTTTAGAAATAACATAGTAGTTTATTGAGGAGTGAACAATGGGTTTCATGTATTCTCTTCCTTTATATAAATCTCCATTTGAATCAGTTCAAACTTGAACAGAACAAAAATAGCTCCAGACAAATGATTATTCTATACAAATAGACTTTGCAGGCTTCAGCAGGACAAACATTGACTAAAATCCATTTCCTTTTATTTTTTTCTATTCCAATAAAAACTTAGGAAAGTGGATTTTTAATTTTTTAAAAACAAAACAGGAGTTAGCATCATAACAATTCCATCACTCATTACATTATTTTTGATACTGCATAAAAGTGACATGTTTAGGGTAAACAAATCCTGTCCAACATACCCAGTGCTAATAATTGGAGAACAAAAATCAGTGACATTACTTGTGTATCTCACTTCCTTTTGACAAGCTGTTTGAAAGCTTCTCTATATGTTTATAGCGTATGAATGTCACCTACCCTATTCAAGAAAATTTCTGACACCAAGATAAAAGAGATGTTCTATAATCTCATTATATAAATTCATATTATAATTTTTGTAATAAATCAGCACCTTCCAAGTAAAATTATTTCCTCACATTTTCTCCTTATTTTCAAGTAATCGAAAAAAAACAACAGCAGAAACTGGTAGAAATGGTAGGGAAAAAAAAAACACCATTTAGCAATGGAGAGTTACCCAGTCTTTCCTTGAATATTTTGCTGATAGCGTGATCTGATTGTGAGCTGACTTTTCTTCTCAGCAGGTCTCATTTTAAACACATAACCACCTAGCATGCTGGGAAATCATTTTGCACAACTTTCAAAAATTCTGTTCTATCCAAATGAAGTGGAAAATAAAGGAATAAGCATTTTTAGGCACCTACCATGTACCAGACACTGTGCTAAACACTTTACAAATATTAACTCATTTAACCCTCACAACAATCCTGTGAAGTAGGTGCCTTTATAATCCTCATTTTACAGTTGAGAATACTGAGGCAAACAGGCTAACTGCTTGCCCAGAATCATACCGCCATTAAGTCTCTGAGATTGGATTTGAACTCAGATCTTCCTGACTCCAAGCCTGTCTCTCCATTGTGCCATCTAGCTCTCTGGGCCGCCTACTTAACTCTCTCAAAGAACCTCCATCCATCCATTCATTCAACAAATATTTATCAAGTGCTTATCATGGGCCATTGTGAATAATCAGTGTGGGTGAGATACAAAGGTGTAACAAGATCCTGTCCTCATAGAACTTATAGTGTAAAAGGTTGAAAGCAAAATAAATATATTAATTCTTTTGAAATGAAAGATTGTGAGTTACATTTAAACTATCTAGAGGCGGTATTATATAGTAGTGTTCTTTGAGTCTGAAAACTAGATTCTAGCTTTAGTCCTATCAATAGTGATCTGATCCCTTCCCTGTTTTGGGTTTCAGTTTCTTAACAATACAACAAATGGTTATTGAGTACTTTTTACTTATAAGTCACCATGTTATATATTAGTAATAAAAAGATAAAAATGCCAGCATCCTATCTTTCAAAAAGCCAAATGTTTGATATTGGAGATGTCAGGACAGGAATAATGCAAGTATATAAATCAATATAATACCAGGTAGAATGTGAGTAATGGAGAGATTCAGGGAAGTGTAGAGGAAGGCAGAATAACTTTCACATAGGTGGGCCAGAGGAGAGAAAGATTTTAACAGGAAGAGATAGGTAACGTGCTCCAGCTGTGGGGGACAGCCTGGGAGAATTCACTTAAGTGGAAGAGGGCAGCATGACACTGGGAAACAGCCAAAACAGCTTTGAAGAGGGAATAGAGTGAAATAAGGCTGGAAAGTTAGGGGGAAGAAAGGAAATACAGGTGCTTGCTATTTAAAGCATAAATCTGTAAATTTACATGCAAACCACAGTAATGAACTACAGAGAAGACCAGTTAAACATTTTCAAGCCTATTTTGCAAAGAAGTACAAAGGAGAAAGAGAAAGAAAGAAAGAAAGAAAGAAAGAAAGAAAGAAAGAGAAAGAAAGAAGGAAAAGACAATAGTGATAAAAAATGGAATTGAATTATGAGTTAGAAAACTCAAATTCAAGTCCTGTGTCTAACACTAACTAGCTTTGAAAACTTAGCTAAGTCACTTGTATAAGACCCTCTATATGTGTCGGTTTTCTCATTTCTAATAATAATAATAATAATAATGGCTGACATTTTATAATACTTCAACAAATCGGGTTTAACTGGATGATCTCTCAAGCCTCTTCTAGCTCTATTATTTTATTTTTTCTAGTTGTGAAAGAAAAAGGAAGAAAGAAGAAAAATGGGAAGGATAGGGGCAGCTAGGTGGTGCAGTGGATAGAGCACTAGCCCTGGAGTCAGGAGGACCTGAGTTCAAATCCGGCCTCAGACACATTAACACTTACTAGCTGTGTGACCCTAAGCAAATCACTTAACCCCATTGCCTAGCCAAAAAAAAAAAAAAAAAGGAAAAAGAAAATGGGAAGGATAATGATACTAAGGTTATGACTTAGAGTAGAAAATGTTGTAAAATATGGCAGGAGTCATTATGAAAATATCAGGATTAGAGAAAGAAAAGCAATTTAACTTCCTCACTGAGTCTCACTCAGCCTGTGAAATAAATTCAAGGATAACAGATGACATCATAGAATTCAATTGTGGTTGAATCGAGCAGGTATAGATTGGTAGCAAGTGTTTTTATGCATTAAGAACCTAAAAGTTAAACAAATAAGTGGCAGGGGTGGGAGAGAGAGTGGAGTAATATATTTGAAGTATGACTACAAAATAACAAGATAGTAGTTTTTTAAAAAAGGAATAAATATTCTAGAACTTATCTAAATGAACATTATCCATTCAAGTTATTCCCTTGGTAAGCCATGTACATATTCCAAGGATACTGCCAAGGTGCTCTATCTGGACTTGTCTTTAGAGCTAATTCACCCAACAAAAACAGTTTCATTACTAGTCATAACCTGTGTTTCACTCAACCTGATATTGCTCAGTTTGATTACTAACTCTACTAAAGATTGACCTCTAAATAAATTGATTATTAACTAAAGCCAAATCTATACTCAAAGGATAAAGAGATATCACTGAGGATATTAAAATGAAAGAACTATAGGCTCAAACAGTAATTCCAAAAACATTTTTAGCAATAGTAGGATTATTGCAATAGCATGTATCACCTTAAAAAGTGATTATTTTAATGAGGATGCCCTTTAAAATACTGATATTAAAACATAATTAAATTTAATTATAAGACACTTGTGGGGATTTATAAGTTCTGGTATATTTGTTAAAAATGAGACTTTTAAAAAATTAAAATATGTTCATGACTTTCCCAGGGGACAACTTGAAAAGACAATTTTCATTTAGATGAGTCCTAAAATATTCATTACTTTTAAAAACAATACACCTTATTTTATAGTCATACTTCAAATATATTATTTTCTCCCCTCTGCTATCTAAATCATAGGTTCTTAAAATATAAAAATGCTTGCTACCAGTCTATACCTAATTGGCTCAGCCACAAGTGAATATCTCACACACAGGACAATAGTACTCCCAAATTAATGTTGTTCAGTACTTAGGAGAGAGTGTAATATGCAAGAATAGTAAAATTAATCTGGATGAAATATCTTCAGCCATTTCTGTGCACAAGCAATTGTTGGCTGTGTGTCACATTTTGCCTGCCACGCATTTCTCTATGGATGTTCGCATCAGTCCCAATTTTGATTCTTAGCAGTTGTTGTGTTTCATGTCTTATAGTAATGAAGCATCACTGGGAGAATTTGTTGTTGCTCAGTTGTTGCAGTCCTGTCTAACTCTTTGTGACACCCTTTGGGGGTCTCTTGGCAAAGATACTAGAGAGGCTTGCCCTTTCCTTCTGCATTTCATTTTATAGATGAGGAAACTGAGGCAAACAGGGTTAAGTGACTTGTCTAGGGTCACACAGCTAGGAAGTGTCTAAGGCCAGATTTGAACTCATGAAGATAAGTCTTCCTAACTCCAGGCTCTCTGCTCTGTCCACTGTGCCTCCTAGCTATGAAAATATTGATGCTAAAAAGATGGGGGTTTTTATGTCAAGGAATACCTTAGGATTGTTGAAATGACTGTACAACTGTACAAGTGTAATCTAACCTTTATTTCTCCTGTATTTCTAGAAGCAATTCATTGCTCTTCTGCATTGTCTATCCAAGACAGACCACCTAATGAATTAATTTGATTAGATGACCATGAAACTACAGTGTGTTAGTCTTGGCAATAATCATTTTTTGTGCATTTGGTTTTTCCTGGATGAATTGTTAGGATGATATCTTTTGTCCCTATAGTTATTTTGGGATGTGATGTAATTATTACAATGCCATCCATAAACAAGAGCTTCTAGAAGGCCTCACCATCTTTTGTAAATCATTCCTCCATTTAGACTCAGCTTTGAAGCACCTCTTTTATGACAGAGGCAAAAATGTTTGGAAAGCATATATCTCTCTGTTTTAGTGTACATAGTATTCATAACTAAATTAATGGAATTAAATTATTTCTGTTGAGCCTTTTAAGGAATCTTGTATGATTTTACCATATACTCAGGATATACATTGTTAGAGGACAGCTTTTAAGACTAGGTTTTGATAAATCAATTACTTTTTTTTAGTAATAAACAATAAGTTAATAGTGTGGGATCTTGTATTTTCCACACATTTCAGTCAATTTTCCTCAAAGATGTGGTTTGTTGTATAGAACTACCTTTGAAAACTTACCTTCTTTTAGAATTTCATCAAGGATATCCTTGAAATTTGTAGATCATTCTCATAAACATTTTATAGATATGATAAAGAAGATATATAGGTCAATAATTTTTTATGTTCTCTTGATTATATTTTTGTTACTTATTGTCTGTAATTATTCCAAACATTTGGCACTTTCTCTTCTTTAAGGTACATAGTTTGAAATTGATCCCTCAATACTTGAGACAGCACCAACTGGTTTTGTGTATACTTGCTTTAGAGCATGCATCGTGCGTATTCAACTTTTCCCAATTTAAAAACCATTTCCTTCTGTTCATAAAGTACATTGGTTACTGAGGTGTTAGAATCCAAATATGGTAGTTCAATTGTCATTGATAGTGATAATCTTGGAAATATTGAGAAATCAATTCTATTTTCATGCTTTGACCTAATTCTATCTTTACATTTTAAGCACTCTTCAGATTCATTTTACCTTATATAAACCCCAACAAAACAGAGCTTTTTAGAGGCAATACTCTTTGTAATCTTCCATGTTCCTTCTCCAGTTTTACAAATCAATTTGTATTCTCAACTCATGCTGCCCTTTGCTGCCATTTCTCTGTTCTTGGCAAAGAGATCAAGTGGTTGGAAATATAGGTGGACTGGTCAGATTTTTAGAGGAAGGGATAACAGATGGAAAGCCCAAGTAGTCTCTTGGTACCCACAAAATGTTAAAATGCCTAGAGAAAGACTTTCAGAATATTAGGTAGATTGTCTATGAAGGATTGATGGGAGTATATGGACAAGAATCTCACAGGATGAGAAAGCATGAATGGGTTATAAATTTGTACTGTTGGAAAGATTACTCACTTTGAAGATATCAGAGATCTATTGAAGCACTAAATTATAAATTTTAACTGTGATAATCCTTTGATAATGAAAGATAAAAGGCTTTTTAAAAATTAGGTGTGCACCAGAATTAAACATTGATGTCAGTAAAGGGATAATCAACACTTTTTAGTATGCTTTCTATGTGCTAGGCAATGTATTTTTGTATTGTGGGCACCACAAAGATCTAGTCTCTGCTCTCAGGGAAATTTTAGTCTAGTTGGCTAGGTGAAACACATGCTTAAGAAAAGTTGACTAACAATATAGGACAGATAACAACATAAGGGGTAGCCTGTCTTAGTGGGTAGACAGCTAGCCTTAGAAGCAGGAAGACTTAGCTTCAATGTCTAATCCTGACACACATTAACTATGTGATTCTGAGCAAGCCATTTAATCTTTAACTACTCCATACAATCCACTAAGATTATAAATTGCAGAGCAGGTGATAATATGCATTTGTAGAAGGAATTTCCTTGTTGGGTATATCCTATCCCAATAAAATTCAAGTCCTGTTACCTCCCTGTCCCCCACCCTCAAACCAGGCAAAAAAAAGCATATGATAGGTGCTAAAAGAATATACAGAAGATATGTGTGATAGGAGTTTAGAGAAAATAAAAATCAGTCTGGCCTGAGATTGTCTGGGAAAATTTCACAGGGAAAGAGGGTCTTGTACTTGGTCTTTAAGGTAAGGTAAAAATTAAATAGATAGGTGAAGGGAGGGCAATCCAAGGGAGGAGAATGGTACCAGGGAAGATGCAGGTGCTGCATTGATGGTAAAACATAATATTAACTTAAAAAAAACCCTAAAACTGTCAACTCAAGATTCCAATCTGATTCTCCTTCAGCTAGAAACATTTGGATTTCTAATAACTTTCTCTTATTCTAAATAAATAGTGAAATGTGTTCAACTGAATATGTTCCAGATTTGCAGAAGTCATGCATTTTGGTTAGTGCGTGGTTTGGATATTGTGGTACAGCTGCTATGATTATACTGTTTTGTTGGGGAACTATCCTTAAGCATTTAGCACTCTCTTTAAAACTACTTGTCTGTTCAGTATGTAAGAAAACACTGCTTTAATAATAAAGATGTTAAAGGCTGTTACCTGTCTAACCTGTCCAGTAGAGCTTTAGTGCCCAGAATATGTAGGGACTTTGTACATAATATTCTATTTTCAACTCCTGTCCTTAGTGCTCACATCTTTAAACCCCAGAGTCACAGGGATGTAGTTGTTTTGTCTTCCACCCATAACATTAGCCATACTTTACATAGGTGCAACTGATAGTTAATCATCAAGCTTTAGGTAGAATGTTTTTTTCCTTGTCATTTTTGATAGGGGTGAATGGGTGAGTTTCAAAGAAACCCTAGAAATGCATTTTTTGGGGAAAATCTATTTCTGCCCAAACTCTTTGCAGTCTGGCATCCTCTCTCACAATTCTGTTAAAGCTTCTTTCTCCTCAATGACCTCCTTATTACCAAATTAATTGGCCATTTATTCTGTCCTAATCTCTCTTGATCCCTTTTCATTTTCTCACTTTCATGACAAAGTTAGTCAGTCAGGCAAAAAGCATTTAATAAGTGCTTAGCATGTGCCAAGATAGTGCTAAATGCTGGGGATACCAAGAAAGGATGTAGATGTATATATGTGTACACACACACACACTCCTTGTCCTCAAGCACTTTCACTCTCTTCTTACTTCTCTGACTATTCCTCCTCTATATTTATTGATGGAGCCTCATCTTCTTACCACTCAAGTGTGGTTGGTCACAAAAGTTCTTCTATTTACTCCTTCCCCTCTTCTTCCCTCCCTTCTCCTCCTTACACATGTTTTCTTTCTGATCTCATTCCCTGCCACAGCTAAAATAATCACCTAAATGAAAATTACTTCCAAATCTATATAGCCTATGTGTGCTCCTAATCTCTCCCCAAAGCTCCAATCTCATATTTCCAAGTGTCTGCTGGATATTGCCATCTGGATATCTCACTAGCACATCGAATTCACCATTTATGAAACTTATTTGCTAATATTCTGTCCTCCTCCAAACCTGTCCCTCCCCTACCTTTCCTTTTTATTGTTGTTTGAGCCACAATTTTTCTAATGTCTAACTTTGTAGTTCTTTGATTTTTTTTTCATTTTGCTCACCACCATGTCCAGACAGTTGTAAAGTCCAGGTAACTATACCTCTGCCTTGCTTTTTGCATCTTACACCACTTCATTCTTTTACTACAGCTAAGTTCACATTTTCAAATGTTTTAGCTTTACCATTTTAATAGACACCGAATTGGTCTTTTTAACTAAATTAATGTAATTCCTTTGAATCTGTTTCCTTTCTCAATTCATCCTTCACATCCCTGCTTGAATAATATTTCTAATGTGCCATTCAGATACATCTCTCTTCCATTAAAAAAAAAAAGAAAGCCCTTCAATGCCATTTGTAGCATAAAGAAAAAAGGTATAAATTCTTGATTATGACATTTAAGTCCTTCAACAACCTGGCTCAAAGCTGCTCTTACCACTTTATTTGATGTTACTGTTTGTCATGTAGTTTATGTTCCATTCAAACTGGGCTACTCTCTGCCTTCTGTTATCATCCTGTACTCTTTTCTCTCATACCTTTCATTGAATTATCTCCCATGCCACCTTTCATTTTTATTATTTCTCATGCCTAGAGTGTATCATGCTATATCCCCCAATCTCTTTTTGTGGAATCTTCTCCTTTCCTTCAAGGACCTGAGGCACATGAAAAGAATCTTTTTGTTCAGGTATCTAATAGTACTTTGCTTGAATTTCTCCTTTACATTCATCTCACTCTCCTATACCTTTCCCCTATTATATTGTAAGCTCCTTGAGAGAAATTAATGTTTTTGGATCCCAAGCATAGTACACACAGTGTCTTTAATAAAAATAGATATTATAGTGGAGATTGCTGGACCTGGAGTCAGGAGAACTGAATTTGAATCCTGGACAAAGCAGCTACTAGTTGTGTGACCAAAGGCAAGTCAGTTAAAATCCCTAGGGCTCAATCTCCTCATCTGTAAAATGGGGATAATAATGCTTGAATGGCATACTTTATAAGCATTGGGTTTTTGTGGGGAATGTACGTTGTAACGTTTAAAGTAACATAGATAGAAATGTGACTTATTATTGTTATCATTTATAAGAGAAGTTTGTTGAATTGAATTGAACCAAACCTAGAATAGTGCTAGTGACACAGAAAATTCCAGCCCTTTGCTTGATAGGTGGTTGAAATCTTTAAACATTCATGAAAGCAAGTATACAGATCATTTTTATATTATCATTCACACGTTTAGCTTAATCCTCATCTCAGAAAAATGACTACAAATGTATTATGTATCACTTACGTTATGAGTTCCTTTTTGAGTTCTCTGGAATGGAGCTTGGGTTTAGGACTTGGTATGGAGACCTCCCCTGGGTATTTTTTTTCCTCTAAATTTTCTGGAGAGATCACTGGGTCTTTCTGAAAAAAGAATACAGGTGTATCATGTGGAGGGGATTTATCTTTTTCCCAATTATATCTTTGATATGATCATTAGAGGAGAAATGTATAGGAAAAATTAATGCATTTTGCAACAATTGAGCAGTGGCATTTCTGGGGAATGTAAGTGATGAATTCTTTTTCTTTTCCCTCTAGAAGTCATAGGGATAATAAATTATATTGACTAAATTTTGTTAGAGTTCCTGGAGAATATAGGAACAGTAATGATATACCCCCATAGAGCCATTACTAAAACAAAGTTTTAATTCTGTAAAAACTAAATGTAGAATTTAAGCCAGGATTATATTGAAGAAAGAGCACAGTACTTAGTGTCAGTAGAGTTTGAACCCTGATTTGACACCAGCTGTGTGATTGGGGACAAATGACTTAAACTTTTGGAATCTATTTCATTATCTATGTAATGGATAATACATACACAGCCTAACTCAAGGTTGTTGCAAGGAAAGAAATTATCTTATTACCTAGACCTTGGGTCTCCAATGAACTCTCTGCCTGTTGAAATCCTACCTATGCTAAGAGACCTATTTCACAAGACACCTCCTCCACGAAGCTTCTTCTGATAGGCCCAGTCAAAAATGCCGTTTTTTCCCCTCCCTTGGACATACTCTAACAACCCATTATTCTTACCGTATTCTGCTTGCTCTCTTAGAATAATTGTATAGTTATTATAAGATTTTTTTGTATAGATATATGTGCTTGAGTATCTTATTTCCCCTGCTATATTTGAACTCATAAAAGACTATGCATTCACTATCTTTGCATCTCCTGCAGTACCTGGCATGTTGCTTTGAATATAATAAACGCCTAAAAGATGGTTGTTAAATGAACTATTAAGCCATGTAGAAATTAGTTATTTTTTATTATAATTATCACTAATTTAGGTAAACTCCATACTTTTTCTAAATCCACATAGATAGGGATCCATGTTCCTATTGACTTAAAAATGGCCTAATGGCCAATGCTGATGTGTTTTGGGCTGGATTCTTGTTTTCATTTTTGGGTTACTTAAATAATTTTCTCAATCTTTCACTTCATTGCTCCCCATTCCTCTTCTGTGCTTTTAAAAGAGAGATGTGAATTGCCAATTCTCTAATAAAGAAGATTTTTTTTTACTTTCTATTTCAATATTGAATGTTTCATGTTAGAATATAGTTATAAAACTCCTTCATTATATTCTTGATTGTAGATTCAAGTAGTAAGTATCTTTAACATGACCTGTTCATTTGTAGATAAAAATGTAAAGCTTACCATCTGTTGTTTTACTGCAGAGTTTCTATATGCATTACAGAAGGGGATTTAAAAGCAACCTATTAATTATAAAAGTTTAAGCTGATTTTTTGAAATTGAGTATAAAAATAATATTAAAAGAATTATGGAACATATATAAGCCTTTTTCTTTCTTGAAAGAAAAAGCTAATGTTTCAATGGCCATTTCTACTGGAACATTTGTAGTATGTAATAATCTTTTGAACCACTCACACTTGTGTATGAGATTGTGTTTGGAAATAATAACACTTTCTCCATCTTCTTTGTTTAACACACCATCCTAGGAAATTTATATATAGTATATAGTTTAGGATTTAGGTGCCCCATACTTAGTACAGTTGGGAGGATAGGCTGAATTTTAGTCAAGAGAAGCATTCAATATTAGTTTCCCAAATGACTAAGATTAAAAGAACTCATAATCTGTGCAATAAAAATTAAAATATGTTATATGATTTTTTAAAAAAAGCTTTTGGATGTGTGAGAAAGAATACATGTGTTTGTGTGTGTGTGTGTGTGTGTGTGTTTTCCAGAGAGAATGTGTGTGCAATGAAATTCCATTAATGTACAGATGGAAGGTTATATTGATTTTAGCAAAGACCAGAACATAATGGTAACATGAATAACAGATAATAGCATCTGGCACTTTTAACATTTTTTAAGCCCTGAAATCTTTGGAGAACTGACAGTTGAACTAAATTGACAACACTAGTTATTTCTCCGTGCTTTCCTTTCAGAGATATTTTGATATTTTTCCAGATTCAGGATTTTTTTTAGGGGGCATCTGGACAGGCTATTTCACTGAGAGAGACAGACAATATTTTCTGGAAATTACCACCAAAATTAAGCAACTGTTGTGCATATGAACTAGATAACAATGAACTAGAAATAGATATAATCACTTGGTTTCTTTGCTTGGGCACCGAGGATGGGAGCAAGAAAGAGAGAACCTTTAGTCTTCAACTTGCAAAATACAGTCAACAGTTGAGCCTAACTTGTTGCCAAAACTTCTTGGTAAAAATGAAAAATTTCACCAGTCAGCAGTTTTGTGTGGCAGGCTGACTGCTGGTCTGGGTATCAGAAGGACTTGGGTTAAAGTTCTGACTCTGACATTTATTACCTATGTGACCCTGGCAAAAATCATTGAAATGATCCGAGTCTTAGTTTCTCTATCTATAAATGGGCATAATAAACATATATTGCCTAGCTCATAGACTTGCTGAGATGGAAACCCTCTCTTATAGAAATGTAATCTATTATTTTCTGGATATTTTATTTACATGATATTAATCATTTAATCACAAATATTTATTTAGAGCCTATTATGTGCCACAAATGGTACGAGGCCCAGGGGATAAAAATAAAAAAAAATTTTTTTTAACAGTCTCTGTCCTCAAGGAGCTCATTTGATTGTTTGATGTAATTGAGACCAAGATCAGTCAGGCTATGATCTTAGTGCTTCTTCCTGACAACTGTGGTAATTACTATACTTCCTCTAATATGAACACCACAACTACATTTTGCTTGCTTCTCTTTCTCCTTCCCTGTTCTTTTATTCTTTTCTTCCCTCTCCCTTTTAACTTCTTTTCCCCTTCCTGTGCTGTGGGCCTGCACTCTTGTGAACCTACAGCTATTGCTTAAGTCTCCTAGTGACTGACCCTTTCTGAAAAACAAATCACCTGGATAATTGAATTCTCTTTCTTTTTCCCCCAGATGTTTTAGTGTCCTGTGGTGATTTGAAAACCCCCTATTATATCCCTATTATTCAGGAGCAAAGTAATTTGTAGCAGAGAACAAAAGGTTTCTATATACATGTCACCAAGTTATTTTCTGAATCTTCATCTATATGCTTGTTTTTAATATTCCATGCCTTATTGTTATATTTCATATGCAATGAAGGTCAATTAGGTGAAATGGGTTATTGCAGGAAGCCTGAGCCCAAAACTTCCC
This sequence comes from Vombatus ursinus, assembly GCF_900497805.2. Lineage (NCBI taxonomy): Eukaryota > Metazoa > Chordata > Mammalia > Diprotodontia > Vombatidae > Vombatus > Vombatus ursinus. The sequence continues at coordinate 3,079,188 of NW_020955033.1, read as the reverse complement.
TGGAAACATTCAAAGACTTCAAGGACATCATGACCTATTGCTCCAGCCTTTTGGGAATAACCAACTTCCTGGCAACTTACACCCAATGAGTATGAGAAAGGGTAAATGAATCCCCTTATTAGAGAAAGAGTCCCTTCAATATTCAATCCAATCCAAACTTCATGCCTAGGTACAGAACAGGTAGTGGCACAATACCCTGTTTCCTGTGGGATAAGCTGAGTATTTCCTCAATACTAGGCAGATAAAGGAACACATGACAAAACAAAACAAAAAAACAACAAAAAAAAATGTTCAAATAGCAACTGGCTGACCACTCATCAGAGATGTGAGGAAATGATTATAAATGAGGTGTTTGAGCTAGATGGCTTCTACGAGTCCTTCCAAATAAAGGATTCCATTGCTGAGGTCTGGTTCATTTTGTAGTTTGAGTTAATATCAGGAAAATGAAAGACTTCCTACTGTACACCTCATGCAGTGAAGTGGTGCAACAGAGAGAGTACTGGGCCTGAAATCAGGAAGACCTGAGTTCAAATCTGGCCTCAGACACACACCAAATGTGGGCAAGTCACTTAACTTCTGTTTGCCTCAGTTTCCTCAACTATAAAGTGGGGGTAATAATATTACCTACCTCCCAGGGTTGTTATGAGGCTCAAATGAGAGAATATTTGTAAAGCACTTATCACATAGTACTTGGCACATTGTAGGTACTCTATAAGTATTAGCCATCATCATTACAATGTCCTAAGGGAAATCGCAGAGTCACAGAGTTTTAGAGTTAGAATGAACCTCAACAGCCTTCTAGCCCTGCCTGTGCTCAAAAAGGAATCCCCACAAAAGTGTACTTGATCAGTAGTCTCCCAGGCTCTGCTTGAAGCCTCCTAATGATGTGATGTCAAGCATTAATTGGATTCTTTGTGACCCTTCATTCATTGATCCTGGTTCTCTCCTCTGAGCTCTAACAGAACACCTAATTTCTCTTCAATGACAGTCCTTCAGGTACTTGAAAGCAACCACTGTGTGTCCTAGAGTCTTTTCCTCTATAGGCCAGACATTCTCAGTTCCGTCACAAAATCCTCATGTGGCAAGGACTTCTGTGGCCAGGCTGGTTGCTCTTAGCTGGATACATTTGAATCAATCAATGGCCTTCTTCAACTGTGGTACTGAATTTGAGTACAATATTCTAGAGAGGCTCTAACCAGGGCAATATACAGTAGAACCACCATTTCCTTACTTCTGAAAGCTATAACTCTCTTAATGCATCCCAATTTGTTTTAAGTTTTTTTCTTTTGACTGTCACATCATACTGTTGACTCATAGTGTAACATTTGCAGTCCACTAAAACTCTCACAGGGAGTGATAGAGTGGAAAGAGCTAGATTTGAAGTCATAGGAACTCGATTCAAATCCTTACTACTATGTGATCTTGCGGAATTCATTGGACCTTTCTGGGCCTTGATTTCCTTGAATTAAGGAGATTGGGCTAAGACACCTTCCAGCTCTAAATCTTTGATGTTATCACTTTTTAGTGGACATAATTGAATATAACTTACTTCTTAATAGTGATGCTTTTCAGGAACTATGTTTACTGTACAGAACAATATATATCATGTATACTGTATAAGTATAAAATTATAGATATATTTATGAATATATATACTCATTGTGTATATATTCTCCCATTATATGTAAATATATGTGTATACATATACACATACATATATACATACCCACTTCTGGGTCAGTATCTTAACGCAGATTGCTTTTGTATCCCCGGTGTCTAGCCCAATATCTGGCAAATCATAGACCCATAATACATGCTTGTTGAATAAATGGATAAAGAATGGAGTATCCAAAGATGTAACAAGTTAGCTAACGTGTCACATTGGGGGAAGGAAAGGAAATAAGAAATTGGATGGTGCAAGCAATGTGCTAAACGCTTTATAAATATTGTCTTATTTGATTAAAAAAAATGGAGGTATTCCAGTTTACTCTTATGGATATTTTATTCATTTCAGTCTTTCCTAAAACAGAGAATCATGGGAGTTCAGTTAAATTTGATTATTGCCTATATGGTTCCTTCCAGGTCTAATTTTTTTTTATTCTGTCACCCATAATGTGCATATAAGAAATCACTATTCCAAAGCTTTTTTTTTATCATTATATGTTGTTAAATTACTAAAATCTAAGGACTCTTCCAAAACTTTATAAGCTTTCTTTTGGCAGATGATGCATTCCTTTACATCTTCCAAATATTTTTGTAGTTTGTATATCTGTTATATTTCAAAGAAAAGCTCAAATCTGTGATAGTATGTGTTTGTGCATGTATACACAATACATATATGCAAATACATATTTGTGCATGTCTATACAAATGCACATATACATACATGTAGTTTAGAGCATAAAAATTGAGATTATTTAAAAATTAAGACACTATATTCATCTTCTCAACCACTAATCTTACAAATATGTTCCATTCATTACAAGAAGGAATTGTTCAGCCCAACTTATTGCCAGTATTATAAAAATCCCTGATCATTTTATAAAAAGGGCAATGCTTTTTAAAAGTTATATTTATTTGCATTTTTTCTCGTGGGATATAATGAAAGCTAGAATTCATATAGTGCCTACTATGTGCCAGGTACCAAGTACTATTAATATCCTCATTTCGCAGTTGAGGAAACTGAGGCAAACTCAGATCAAGTGACTTGCTCAAGGTCACATAACTAGTAAGTGTCTGAGGCTGGATTTGAACTTGGGTTGTCCTGACTCCAGGCCAAGTGCTTTATTCACTGCACCATCTAGATAACTAATGGATCCCCAATGTGCTCCATCGCCATACTCAGAGATTTGGAAGTTAGTTCTCAGCAAATTGGGTTGATAGAGTACAGGATTGAGCTAAAAGTCTTCTAGCTCTAGAATCACATTCAGTAGCCTAAGTTTAAATTTGAAACTTCCAGCAGAATTTTGTAGTCTATCCCTTGCCTAAAGATGCATCATCCCCACGGACTTGTAAAATCCTTTTGTCTTTGGAGATCTCAAACACTGCAGCACCTGGTTCAGCAGTGTTTAGATCTATGATTATACCTTTATTAGCTTGAATAACTAGGAAAAGATGTTACCTCTCCAGGCTTAATTTCCCCATTTCCTTTATCACCTCTAGTTCTCTTTGCAAACCTTATAGTACTATTTTATGAATGTAAGTTATTATTATTATTATTTACTCACCATTCTGGTCATTCTACACTATATTCTTTCCAGTTTTTCAGTGTGTTTAATCCAATCATAATATCTATTGGTTCAAATTTGACACCTCATTATGGGTGACTGTGATGAAGCAATACTGATTCTCTTTCATGGGCAAATCACCTCAAACCAGGGGAATTTGAACAACTAAATTTTCAGCATGAACATAGTATCTCCATTTAAGGCTTAAAAGGAATAAATCCATGATGAAAACCAAATCCACACAAACAAGTCTTGCTTTACTCTTTGAAATTCAGCAAGCAATGAAGAGAAGGGAATTCAAAAGATGAGAAATCTTTGATACAGATGGTGTACTGACAAATTCAATGGACAGGTAGTAGTAAGAGTTGTATATTTGTAACTTAATGGTAATGAAGAAGGATAGACATCACATTTCTAGTAACCAGGTCCTTAGAAATGGAGAGGATTCTACTGATCACTTCTTTGAATTACACTGGGTCATGAGTTAGAAAACCCAAGTTAATTCTTGCTGCTTGCTATAGATTCTGGCTGAATTTCCACGACACATAGACATTGGTCAAAACTTTCAGGAGTTAGACAAGACTGTAGCAACTAAGTATGTAGCTCCTTCTGAACTGCAGAAAGAATAGGCTTTGTCAGAGTTCTCTGTGATTTCTAAGTGTCTTTTACAGTATTTAAGATAGTTGACATTCATCATTTGACACTTGAAATGATTAGCACTTATTTACTTGTGCACATTTGCATTTCTGTCATAACTCTGAGGAAATGAATTTGACATGACTTGAAGATTCTTAGTTATCCCTGGTTTTATTTTATCCTCTCTTGTGGGTCAGAAAGAATGAATAGGCTAACATTTTGATATACAGTGATGCATTAGCCCCATACTGCCTGCTGAATCTTGAAAGGATAGATAATATAATTGCTTGAGCAGTGTACATAGTTGCATCTATAATGGGTATAAAATTTGATCTAATGACACATTATTTTAGGCAACTGGCAGGAAAAGGAGGATTCATTTGCACATTCCTTCTGCAATCTAAGATAATCATTTCCCCCCACCTCCCAAAAATTTGAAACAAGGTCTAGAGGTGAATTATGCCTTATCTACATTTAAAAATGAGATTATATATATATGTATACATATATATATATGTGAAATTGAGGAACAAAAACTGAACACTTTTCAATGTAGGACACATCTTGAGCTTCTTCATTGAGAAGATTGAAAAATTACCTCTTTTTCCTCTTCTTTCTTTCCATGAGTCTTGCTGTAGTTGATAGGTGTGTCCCAACCCTCCTGCTCACAGAGGGCCTGGTAGAAGGCAGCATTTACCAAAAGGCTTCTTGTTTTGAATGGGGAAGATGAAGAAGTTGGAATCGAAATATGAGGAGAAGTTAGAGGTGTGGCCTTGTCCAGGCTTCGATTTTTTTTCATGCTTAAGTCCAAAGTGCCATTTTCATCCACTTGTATCTCAGCTACCTGATAGGAAACAGAAAAATATTTAAGTAACAGTCTGTGATTTTAGGCTTCTCATGTGAAGCTTTTAAGGGATAAATTTAAATGCAAGCTTTTATTTAAATGTATCTGATTTTAAATCCAGATTTTAGATTTATATCAGCTAATGTTCAATTCTTAGGCAGACCTAAGAGTAGCTATAATAACGCTCTTCATTTTTTAAAGCCATAAACAAAGTAAGTCCAATTTTGATATTTTCTTTGAAAATTTAATGTTTATTTTAAAGTATCAATTTTAAAGTGTATTATTTTATTTTATGATACTTTCATATTTTTAATATTTTAAAGTTATTTTAAAGTGGAAATCAATGGGCTAAATGTAAGTTCTTTTTCTTAACTTTAGATTTAAATTTTCTTGACACTTTCTTGGAGAGAATCATGACTACCATAATTGGTAGTTAAAAGCTTCAATGCTCTGGTGTATCAAGAGTTATATTAAATTGTTCAATTCCCCAAATATTATAATATTTGTCTTAGTGGTAAAATGTGCAAAGATAAACAGTGGAGGAAAATGTTCTAATGTTCTAATTAGATGAAGATGAAAGTGGCCTTTTACCACTTTCTGTTATGTGAATTGGAAAAGAATTTTTAAATCATGAAAGTGAGTGAATGGGAACTGAACTTCAGTGTGACATTTAGTTGTATGATGGTGTCTTTCCTTATAGAAGAGGCAAGTCAGTGCCCATACTTCTTTGGGGCATAAGTTTTATAACAACAACTTCAGGCTAGAGAGTTTTCATGTACTTCTTAGTTTATATGCCACAGTGTACCCTCACCCATCTTTGGGGTACCATTAGCCAAATTACTCAGGAAACAATTACATTTTGCTTTTGTTTCAGTCTGGTACACTGTTGAAGAAATTAAATTAATACTGCTTTGATTCCTAAAATTACTTTTGTATTTACTTGAGTTGAGCTCAGGAATTTAGCTTTCCCTCTGAGTTAAAATTATTATTTAAAAAAAATAGTTGTTTCTCTCATACCAGTAGCCCTTGAATACTTCTAGGATATGTTTGTTATCTTTAAGCCACACAAGTTGACCTGTTACCATTCTCAAAAGATATATTGTCTATCCTTGCCTGTCATAAAATTAGGGGAATTTATTTTTTAATCTCTCTCAAAGAGACAGCAAATTTTAGCTTTAGCAAAGATTACAAGATGTAGATGAGGGTTTCATAAAGCAATTAACATTCCTTAATTATTAGAGAAGGGTGGGGACTAGCCTCAGGTGAATGCCAGCCCATATTTCTAAGTATAGTCAATCATAATGTTCCTGTTCCAACCTTACAACCTATTGCTTTTTCTCCATGTCTACCAAGACCTCTTCTTTGGAGACAAATATTGTAATATTTGGGGAATTGAACAATTTAACACAACTTTTGTTATGTGTTAATAAAGAAGGTCCCCTCCTCATTTCTTTTTTTTAAAGTTATATATCACTGTTAATAAACTGATTTTGCTCAGAGCTCTTAGTTTACCTTTACGAATTTTATTTGCCATACTGTCTGTACTCTATAGTTTTCAACCATATAAGCGAAGTCTGATTCTTTAAACGAGGAGCTTTTAACCTGAGGTTTATGAATTAAAAAAAAAATATATGTTGATAGCTGAAATTCAATATAATTAGTTTTCTTTGTAACTATGTAATTTATTTTATACAATTAAAAACATTATTCTCAGGAGTCCATACACTTCAACAGACTGCCAAAGGGGTCTATGCCACAAAAAGGTAAGCATTCCTGGTTGTGAACACCACAGTACAATAACTTTCACAATGAGTTAAGAAGAACACTCCTGTCACTTTTATAATTGGTCCAAATTAGCACCTTTCTGACATCATCCATCAATTCACAATTAGCCTCTTCTCTGAGCAATCTTTATACTCTTTTCTTTTGGCTGGCAAAGCTGGAGTCTTTCATGAATCTTTTAGCAAGATACTAAAGCATGTGGTAGCCAGTTACATCCCCTGGGGGATTTAATATATTCCCCCACAATTGCCATGCATGGGTGTAAGAGGCACACTTGCCTAGTTCCATCGGCCAGCTGTTTGTGTGCAATTCTGAACTGAAAGCCCCAACTTGTCCTTGCTTCTTGTGCCTGGCAGAGTTTGTGCTTTCAATCTCTCAGCTTAAAAGATAGATAAGCTTTATTGTATTCATGGGAAGTAAATACACTTCTAATATGTTTGAACTAAGATGCTTTGGCTATATCTTTCTGTCCCCTTTTAGTAAATAGTTTAATCTCCTGTGATAGTTTTAAGCCCTGAATTTGACAGTACAGCTTATCCCGGATAATAACTTAGTAACCACAACATCTTATGCCATCTGTATAATATCAAATACACTTTTTATACCAGCATTAATAAACCTTAGTTACAAAAATCCAAGATATTAACTATATCAGTGCCAAGTGCCCTCTCCAGGATATGATAATTTCGCCTTGCCATGGCTGCATCAGTGTTTTTTTGGCTCCACAGTTGATATGTAACTATAGCAATGAAACAGAGCTACAGTAATCAAGTTTAATGACCAATGTAAAGTAAAATGCTAAATATTGTAGTTGCTGACATTTTTCATAATAAAAAAACTTGGGTTAAGACTGCACAACCAACATTCACATAAAATTCCAGACCTCTGTGACAGATGGCTTAGGAAAGGAAGCCATGTGACTGGGCTGCAGTAGTTTTATAGTGCAAAACCCATAAATAGTGCAGATTCTCTTTCACTGAAAAAATATCAACTACTCCAAGGCAACATCAAGCAAAAAAATGGCACAAAGCAAAAAAAAAATTAAAAACCAGAAAAAATCAAATTCCACAATTATTAAATCCTAACAGGGTTCATCAACTCCCAATGGGAAGATTTTACATCTTCAGTCACCAGGGTGGATTGGAAGGATGGGGGATGGGAACAACTAGCATCAAAAAACTCATAGGAGGATTAAAAGTCATGTTTTGTGTAGTTTTCTAAATTTCACACTGAAGTTGGGCCTTTCATAGAACACCTAATTCTGACTGGGAAAATACATGGGTTGTACATTTGTAAAGCAGTGTACAGATGGGCTTTAAGTGAGCGCACAGATGCATTCAACAATTAAGCATAGTCAGAGAAAAATATCCTTTTCTGCCCATAGAAGGATGGATCACACGTTTACAGCATGGCTTTTTATTCAGGGCAGTATCAATATCCATCACTTTGCTTTGTGTAGTTCAAACTCCCAACGGCAGTACAAAAAAGAAAAGAAGAAAATGGCTTTTTCTGATATTGATTCACTTTGCCAATCCCAAATCTCATAGAATCTAAGTTGGATGGTAGAGATCATCTAGTTCAATCTTTCCTTAGAGAAATTCTCTTATACAAGCCTCCAAAGAGAAGGTATGTGAATTCACTATTGGTGAAGGTGTGAATTAGTTCAACTGTTTTGGAAAAATTACTTGGAATTATGCAACAAAAGTTACTAAAGTTACCAAATTCATAACCTTCTCCCCCAAAATTGTACAACTGGAACCATAGCCCCAAAATGTTACTGAGAGCAAGAAAAACAAACCCACATGGACAAAGATGTTCATTGTAGTAGTTCCCAAAAGTTGGAAACAAATTATGTACCTAATGATTGGGGAATGGTTGAACAAATTATGGTATATCAATGAAATGGAATAGTACTGAGGTATAAGGAATGGATAATATGATGAATTCAAAGAAGTGGCTGGATGTGCTATTTAGTTTCATTTCTTAGATATTTGTTTTGAAACTTATTGTAAATCACATTATGGGCTCTTTGAGGCTAGAGATCATACCTTCTACTTTTTGGTTAAATTCCAACACAATGCAATGCCTTAAGATCTTAAGGAACATTGGTTGAATAAAGAAATAAATTATAAAGCTAGGAGCTCAAAAACTCATTTAAAGTTGAATAAAGGTTTTTTTTAAAACAAAAATTTACCTTGGCATCTGATCTAGCTAGTCATGAAGAATAAAATTCTAAAATGAAATGTTGATACCCCCAAAAGGCTTGAATTCAAAGCTCTTATACTGACTTGTTCAACAGCCAACAAGTAGAAGGTACCCATAACATTCACAGCAAAATAAGCATCAAGTCTTGAATTTACTGTGGCTAAATAGAGGAGGAACAAATGACTAAAATTGAAGTTTAAAATTAGAATGCTCTACATGGCCCACAAGTTTTCCCTGGGAATCTGAATCATATTATATGAAACCTCTTTAAATGATTCTATTTGGTCTTTGAATAACAAATGAGAAGCTACTTTGTGCTATTGTCCAGGGGATAAAATGAAAGTCAGTGAACATTTGGTTTTCCTCCATAGTTGTCATTTGTTTTCCTGTGATTCTTGACCCAGTGACCTTTTTCTCTGCTTTCTGATAATATTTTCCTGGCAATAAATGGGGCCATTCTGCCATTGGGGTAGAACTATGGAGGGAGTATGCCTTTTGATTCTAATAATTGAGACAGCCACTGGCTTATTTCTCTTAGCAGGGAGGAAAGAGGGAGATATGACATCATTTTTGTTTTCAGGTCTTGTTCAAGCACAAAACAGACTCTGAACTTTAAACATTTCATGCAAGTGTCAATTTTTTGTTTTCTTTTAAGGCACACTGTGCATATGCCATTTTGTCTAAACAGGTGGGGAAAACACCAAAACATTAAACAGAATGCTTGGCAAGCAACAGTGATGGGGATAAAGATAGACTGTGAAGCTTGTTCCTACCTCTGTGGATAAGGGTAGGAGGAAGGATGTAAAATGGGGGATATCTCTGACATGTGTTGGCACAAGCTTTCACTGGGAGAGAGCAAGGCTCTCTGCAAACAACTCTACTGAGGGATTGTAATTCAATGACTAGTGCCAGTTTGTGCTGAACATTATGACTGTATCATAGCCTGAGTTACCTAGGTTAAGGATGTGGCATTCCAAACACCAGTCTCAGAGTAATCCCAAGACCTCTCTCCAGTAAAGATTTATGAGTGACAGAGATGGTTTGATGGTAAATGGAGCACATGCTTGCTCCAGTAACTAATTTGAGTCACTTCACACAGATGTTTCAGGATCAATATACATAGCAGAATCAGAAGAGAGCCTAACACATTAGAAGAAATTATAACTATTTTTAGTATTCAGTCATTAATAACATTACTGTTTGTTTCCAATTCCTTGATTTTCCAAAGTGACATGCAAGCAATGCATGTGAATGATTTTGTGACCATGTTATACTGGAATTTATTTTTTTAGATCCCAATCATTTTTACCCCCATTTTCTAAATTCTGCACTTCTTGCTATAATGCTGTCTAGAAAGTTTCAGTTCTCCTACTGATGGGGACTTGTAAGAAAGAAAATCAATGTGGATAAACATATTTGCTTCCTAATTTGATACAGGTGTGGTATATGAGTAAGAGGTTTAAATGGTTTTGTAGACTTAAAATGAAATCATTTTCCTCATGCCATAGAAAAGAGGAATTTGTTGGGGAATTTCTACATCTTCCCTCCATGCCTTTCTAGATTAATAAGAGACATAAAGGACTTCCATTTAATGGCAGAAATCATTGTCTTCATCCTTTTCCACACTTTCAGTGATTTCTGCCAATCACTGATTGAGATAGGGTTAGGGTATAGATTTGTGCTTTCATTGATTAAAGGGAGCTACTGGATGAGGAAATTTCCTTTAGCAATGCAGGTCAGTACTATCTCTGAAACTTATAATCAGAGCATTGCCAAGGGCATTGAGAGGTTGATTGACTTGCCCAGGGTTACATAGCCAGTATGTGTCAGAGGTTGGAATTGGACCCAGATATTTCTATGCTGCACTCACTGATTGAGTTCCTCTACTAAATTTGGGTTCATTTGTGAACTGGCTACTGTTAAAGATTGGAATAAGCTCAAACTCAGTGACCTTAGTAATAGGTTTCAAAATGATACATTTATAACAGATACCTCCCTTGGAGATCATAAGTTAACAGTGCCATTAGATGTGGGCAGCTGTCTAGGTTTCCTATTAAATCCCTTTTTCTAACATGTGCAGTCATCCACATTAGAAAAAGGAGATGCAAGCAAGAGCATAATAAGAAATCAATTATTTCACTTTGTCCTCTTAGAGATGCCCCAAAGTGGAATAGAATCATTGACTTTGACCCCTGTAGGAACAGTTGTATTTTCCCCAAAGCATCATGAATTCTACTTCTGTCTCTATCTCCTAACACACTCTAGAACTTGGTCATGTAATTAAAAAGCATGTATTAAATCCTTACTCTCCATAAGGCATTGGTGAACAGTGATTGATATGATACAGTGTCTTATTTTAAAGAGTTTACAGTCCAATGGGAGAAATAATAGGCATACAAAGACCTATAATACAGAAAAGAATGCAATAAGTACAAAGGAGAGGTATAGGCAAATTGCTATGAGAAGGTAAAAAGGGTAAGGTCACTTTCTATTGGAGGCTTTAAGGAATAGCAAAGTGAGGTTCTTCACACTTTAGTTTTTTTTTCTGTATTAGACAATAAGTTCCTTTGCACAAGGAATGTAACTAAACTCACATAGTGTCTTGAACATCTAGACACTTAAAATATAATTTAAAATCTGAAGAGCAGGGATTGTTTCCTGTTTTGCTTTTGCATCTATTCTATTTAGCATGATACTTTGCATTTAGGAGGGATTTAATGAATGCTTGGGAGCAAGTCAATGTGATAGATTCTTTTTCTCCCTCTAACACATCAAAAAAAAAAAAGGGACACATATACTTAATCTCAACATCCTAATTACTAATGATTAGAACTCAAGATCCTCAACTTTTGGTGGAATAATAGCAATGATCGTACAGCCAACCATCTATGCTGGTAGAAAATCAATTGACTTCTAAAGAGGAATTGCTTATAAGTGGAAGAGGATACATGATTGGTCTATATTGTGAACTGTTTGATTGTGCAAACTCTTGCAAGGTTAATGACTTGGATTTTTTTCTGTTCTTTTCTAGGAAATTTTTAAAAGAAGTTATGAATTTCCTTTTCATTGTCAGATAAATGGTATCAAACAAGGATGGCATTTTGCAAGTCATTAAAGTTCTGTATGTGTTATTGGGCCTCCAGGAAAGCACTCTGTGAAAGTGACATGGTGGGGTGCCATATTTATCCTCTCTTAACAACCACTGTGTTGAATGAGACATTTTCATGGGGACAGGATGGGTTTTCTAACTGCCAACATTGCAAACTCATCCTAAAAATCAAGCTGTGCACTTTCTGTCTCTTACATCATCATCATCAATTGTCAGGCTTATGCAATTAAAACTTGGTTGACAATGTGTTTCATGAGACATGACAACAGTGTCCCTCATACTCTTTGCATGCTACATTTCACTTCTAGTTCTAAGGCTGCCATGACTGTGTTTTCAACAATGAAATAAGAAGTACACAGGAAGCTAACACTTTGATTTTAAAAAGATGCCAATTGAAACGTCACTTTTCTGACCAGAAATGCACTTTGAAAGGAGATTAGCTTGTACTGCTAAAGGCAGTTATTCGTACACGATTCACTGCTTGGATTTACTACCTGATGGGACAGGAGAATCTAAAGGTCAGAGGAAAAATATGAAACTACTCTCAGGAATGAGGAAGCTTGTATCCTGCTGTATTGAAAGTATTCATTCTGTAGCATTCTAGTAATTTTTGTAAGTGTTAACATTTTTAGCGGTGGTATTAAAGAAGAAGCGCATTGATAGTCATGGATTGAAAACATTAACAAAAGCTAAAGTTATAAAATAATACAAAATAATAATATAAAAATATAAAGAATATAAAGTCACCAAAAATGACTTCAGATTTGCTGGATGAGTTTGAATTACTACAGCTTGATATTTTCTACTGTGCTTTTAAAGATTACACTTTCCTTTGTTCAAAAGCCTTATTGCTTAAAATTTGTTTTTGTGCAGTTTTTGGCCACTGAGTCTTCATGGGGCTAACCTGGCTTGGTTCTGTCTAGAAACTAATTCCGATTCTTCTGTCAAATGTTATGTGGCACTGAGCTGCCACTATGGTCTCCTGAAAGACTGGCACAGGCATCGGGAAGCAGATGACCAGGTAGACTTTCCTGTATTTAAAAAAAGTTCCATTTCTAATAATCTCGGTGCCAGGGTCATCGTCTAATATTTCCTTTCCAACACATAAATGTTCCACTGTAAGAATCTCATAGAAATTAAATAAGTATTTAAGTCATCCTTCCACTAAAGACCTATTCCAATATTTCATCATGGTATTGAGGGACCCCTGAGTTCTCATTGGAGCAGAGGGTAAGCCCTGGCAGGTTTTACCAAGCTGGAAGGGTTTTGAGAATGGTTTCAGAAATGAATTGCATTTTTGTTGTCTGAGAATCAGCCCAGCAATGTTGGAAAGTCCCATTATCAGAAGGCAAGTTACTCTGTTTCTTGTTCTGGAAGTTGCTGCCAAATTTGGTTATATGCTGTCTCCTGAACATGACATTCCAGAATATCTCCCATTTCTCCACCTTTGTACAGGTGACCACCTTCCAACATAGGAATGCACTCCTTCCTCACCTCACCTCAGCCTAATGGAAGTTTTCCTGGTTTCCTTCAAGGTTCACCTCTGATGCTACCTTCTACAGGAAGTCTATCTTGTAGCTGCCCTGCCTCCTTGTTGCTAATACCCTCCCCTGCTCTCAGAAATCACTTAGTGTCTTTTTTAAATTTACTCATATGTTTATCTTATTTTCAATCAATACTATGTAAGTTCTTTGAAGGCAAAGTCTTTCATGTTTATTTTTGCATTCTCAATATCTAATGTCCACTAGGCTTTTAATACATATTTAATATTAATTAACTATTAATTAATATTATTTAATAAATATTTGCTAAATGAATGAAAGATGGGAGTGAGGGGTGGGGAAGAATGGCAACTCTTGATGCCAATGAATACCATAGATTGAGGTCACAATCTGTTTCCATAGGAAGGTTTAAATACACAAGATGAAACATGAATCCTTGAAGTGTTGTAGTATTCAAGTTACAGGATTTTTAAAAAACTTTCCCCCTAGAATACAATATATTCATTCCTGTCAGCCAATCAATCAATAAACATTTATCAAGTGCCTACTATGCACTAGGCACTGTGGTAAGATATGGAGATACAAAGGAAGGTGAAAGACAGGTGGCTGTTGCTTCAACTGATAATATGAGATGTTTCCTTCAGTGGAAGAAAATTGCTGGTTTGAAGATTTCTGGTAAGGTGGAAGAACACAATTTTATAACTGCAAGTCTGGTCATAGTAGTTTATTAATAAATGACTTGTGTGCTAACTGCAAAATGTGGTTGTGACCAGCTGATCACTCAGATGATAAACCTGCCACTTGCAAAAGGTAAAGATCTTTTTGATATTCCTACCAAGTTACCAAAACATGAATATGTTCTAGATTGCCTAATAATTCGCCTCGTTGCTAGACAAACAATATTGTTGGAGGAAATGTGGATTTTCTGGCGGCTACCATGCTCTGGAGGCACAATAAGTTTCCATGGGCCAGAACTATAGTTTGTTTCTGGTTAAACTACTCATTCATTTACAGAACATAAATTCTAAGGCACATGTAAAATGTTACATAAGCCAGGAAAATATCTCTGTATCCAATGCCATAGCTTTTCATTTCCCTCTGGTTTTAAAATTGTGTCCATCTACTTCATCATCACTGTCCAAACTAGTCTTTTAATGCTATAAAATATCCAAGTAACACAGTGATTGAATCACTTGAGTAATATCTGCGAAATGTTTTTACAAGTCTCACTTTCTTAGCACAGCCATCTCTTGTGGTCACAGATTTTTCAGAAAGAAAAAAATAAACAATTGAAAGATTTTAAACATCAACTCTCCTTTCAACTTCCCCTCTCCCTCCCCCCAAACCAGTTTTGAAATCTGGCTAACTCCTCCCTTTCTCTTCCCATCTCTCCATCCCCTAGTCCCTTCATTTTTTCCTTTAGACCCAGTGCTAAGGGTCAAAGCAGAATCATACATTTATTCTTTCTTTTTCAATCGAACCATTCAGGTACCTCATTATTTTTTTTCTCTGAATCTCTAGAAAAGATCATGCAAGGAGAAAAGTCTTTCTTTGAGGGAGAGGTAGGGGATGTTTTGAATGTGGTTGTGAACATGAAAGGCAGTTTATTCTCACAGTTCAGTCGCTAGCACACCCTCCAGGTTCTTGGACTACCCTACCTTGGCAGACAGACTCTGTGGTTTGTTGGAGAGGATCTCTGCTGCTTCCCTGCAGCGGGTGGAAAGGTTCAGGATAGCAGCAGCTGCTGCCATGTGGGTGTCTTCACTACATTGACCGTAGCTATAAGAGCTGGCACGGCAAGGGCTCTGTGTGTGGGCGCTAGCACTAGGCAGTCGATTGGAAAGTTTCACTGGATTTGAAAAATGCTTTGCTGTTGAAGAGAGATTTGATTAGCCATTGCATGTATGTGTTTTTACTCATTAAATAGATTTGTTTTTCAGGTGGTAATTTTGTACATTAAAATGTGTGAAGAATAAATTAAAACACGGTCCATTTTTCCATCTGTATGTTAAATACAGGTTACTCAGCTTCCCTTTAACAGAGGTCCAAGGATCAAATTATCTGATTGCTGAAAAAGAACTCCTCTTATATTAATATTGCAGTATTTACCCTTCTTCTTCTTCTTCTTCTTCTTCTTCTTCTTCTTCTTCTTCTTCTTTTTTACAAGAACTTTATACCATTAGTGGGGCAGGTGCACTGGCACCATTCATTATGAAATATTTTGAAAAAAACACCATCCCAGCAAAATTCATAAGGAATGATAGAAAGGCTTATAACTTATATGCCTAGGATTCAAAGAACATATTAGTTTCAGTTAAAGCAAAATATTTTGTTTCTGGATCACATAACTATTCATACTAATTTAGGAGATAAAAATGAAAATTAAGAGATAATTTCAATGTTTGCATTTCCCCCCCTTAAACCAGTAAAAGGATTCAGAGTTAAAATTGGCCTTAGTTCCACTAGGTGGAAATGAAGCATTGATGGGGTCTTTCAGGAGCTGGCACATTGAAAATTCATATAAAGTAGGGTGAATTAAGGACAGAGGGAAAGGTTTTCAAGATGAATAGAAATGCATTTCAGCTATCAAGACTGAGTTCTCATATTTCTGTTCTTTACAAATAACATTTCTTATTTGTAAATAAAGAGAAGTAAATGTATTTTTCCATATTTTGAGATATTTATATTATGTGTAATGAGGGAAATATAATATTCACAATACAGACAAATGATAAATAGATCTTTCTTTTAGAAAACCTGACAACTTTATTTTTTATTAAAATAAAAAATAAAACATTATCAATGATTAATACAGGCCTAAATCATAAAGGAGGAAGAATAGTGCAAAGCAAATCTGACTATTGTATGTCTATTAAAACAGGAATATATATTTATAAGGTACAATAAAATATGGAAAAGCATAATTATATTGTTGATTCTCACTTCTTCAAATGAGAAAATGTATAAAATGTATATTAAACACTTTGTAAACTTTAATATGTTTATGGAAAGTTTTATTGGTATCTCACTTGAGATGACATACAAGAAGTACTTTGCAAACCTTCAAGTGCTATATAAGTGCTAGCTATTCCTTGTTATCATTATTAGAATCTGATATCAGGTCATCATTCTATAATATTTTCCAATTTATATTATTAAATAGAATAAATCCTTTGCCTTAAAAATGAATTTAGTAAACTTTCTCCTGGAAGCCACTCACACTGAAGTTTCTATTAAAGGTATTTTGGCTATTTTCTAACTTGCAAATATATTTTTACTGACATGGCTAGTATGTATTTATTTATCCAGAGTAGTTTAAACAGTGGCTTTTTTTTTTTGCAGGTCAGGATAGCTGAACTCTCAGAATGAAATTTTCTCTTACAAAGGGTTTCCCAAAAGATTCAGCACAGTTTTAAGCTTTTATAACTTAAACTTCTATAAGAATTGTAATATATTCTTATAGAATATTAAATAGTTTTCTGGCGCCCACATCTCATAGGAAATGGACGCTCTTCTCAGAAAATAACAGGTATTCTTCATCTCTTCGTAGTTTAGACCAAGATGATCACATAAGTCAAGTATAGCAAATTCAAGTTCTGGTGAATGATACTAAAGGCTACTTATATAGCTTCTTAACTTGTTACTAGCTCATTAGAGGCACAAATCAGTTTATATGTTCATTTAGAGTCTCACCTTTTTGTATTAGAGTCTTTTAAAGGGTATGAACAACTTTAGAGGAAAGGATCAAGGAAACAACTATATATAATTTTTGTTGTAAGAACTATGAGTTATTTTTCACTCTATGGTTGTGTCACCAAATTAAAGGAAACATGGATGCATTTCAGAATGTTTCTATTTTAAATCTTGTTTGTTTATAAACATGAAATCATATCATCTCAGAATTGGAAGGGACCTCAAAGGTTATCTTATTCAACCTATAACTGAGTCGCAGACTCTCTATAGCATCATTTCCATGCTCTCATACATACATTATTTCCTCAACAAAAATTTGATTCTTGGGAATTGTTTCTTTTCAAACCTTTCTTTTTTACTTTTCAATCATCTGAATGTTTTTGCTGGTTTAAGTAGGATTTCAAATAAACAATTCAATATTCATGTCTCTTTTCCTTGGTTTCAATATAAATAAAAATGACTGAATCACAATAGCTCTTAACTCCTATAATTTGTCAAATCCAATTCCAGACAGATGCATAATAAATATGCTTTAGAATTTCTTTTATTTACTTCACAATAACAGCATCTTGGCTAAAGCTTTGCACAATGATTATAGAAATATTTATATTCACCAAACTTAGGCCATCATCATTTGGATGCAAGACACTCAAATAATAAAATTATTAATGTCAGTCTCAGAGTGGGGGACCACAGGAATTCTCTAAAACTGCCCCCCTCATTTTATAGCTGAGAGAACTGAGGCTCAGAGAGCTTAAATGGACTTTCCTAGATCACATAGAAAGACAGTGACAGAAAAAGGTATAGTGGCCTAGCAGTCAGATACTTGGGTTTGAGTCCTAGTTCTGCTAACAGCAAGCTAAATGACCTTAGTCGAGTCCCTTGAGTTCTTTGGGCTTCAGTTTCCTCATCTGTAAAATATAAAATAATCTCTTAGATTTCTTCTCACTCTTGATCTAACACCCTCTGAACCTATGATCTTTCAGGTCCCTTCTAACTCTAACATGCTATAAATCTATTAATTTACAAATAGAATCAGGTCTCTATTCCTAATCCCATGATACCTCTGCATTCCTTTGTTTGGAAACTCAAGTTTCACCCGCATTATACCTAATTAATCTTTTTTCACTTAAAAGAATCCAGAGTTATTTTTTCTTCCCCTTCCCCCATTCCTCTAATTAGAATTTTATATAGTTTCAATCAGTGTTAGAAATTGAAGCTTACATTCAGGAAACTGAGGGGGGTTTTGTCCTTGTAATGTCGGTACTGTTGTGAGTTTTCCAAAAACCTGAGCATCAAAGCTGGCATAATCAAATGGAACTTTTCCAAACTTCTCTTGTTCTTTTGTCATTGTAGCTCTGGGAGATGTGACTGTTTGTGATGATCGGAAACTGAACTGAGATAACTCAAGTTGTTTCACAAGGCTCGTCCTGGAAAGACAGAAGGGGAAGAGTGGAGAAGTGAGAGAACAGAATGAAAGATGAATACATAAATATCAGCACCTGGAAAGAAAGTGGGCAGATATATCATAGAGTCAGTAAACTCATAAGTATTTACTTAATAACCACAGAGTGCATCAGAAGGAACAAAGAGCTATGATAGCAACACATGTTGGTAGAACACCCAGTACTTAGAACATCAGAGTTCTATGTCTTATTTGCTCAGTGACCATGGTGAAGCCATACTGTGACTCTCTCCTATCTCTATGATGGGAATAATTATGCTTCTGTCATTTTAGAGGAGGATTATTGTGAGGATCACATAGACGATATTTGTTAATAACTTCGAGCTTCTTGGAGAGAGGTACTATAGTAACTACAAGTTGTAGTTGAGGTGGTCCTATTAATGAGGGATATTAAGACAGCAGGAAATATTCACTTAGATGTCTGATTTATAAATATAGTGATCTTTTTAGTAGGAGAGAATAAAATGACATATGAAAGTTGGGGCTGAATCAGGTGATAGATTATCCTTTTTCTGAGAGCTGAAAAAACTAATAGTATCTTTTAGGAAGTGTCATTCACCTTGTCCTCAATTTTGGTCAGGAAAGGGGTAGTTACTTAGTGTTTTAGAAGAAAAGTGTGGTTGAAATGCTAAGTCTATCAGTGACTGGTAGGCTTCCTGAATCACTTTGAGTAAGACTGAGATTCTAGTATATATTGATGAGCTTTCAAAAGTACCCCTCTTGGTCAGTCTGGAGGAGTAGGCTGGGGAGACAAAAGCATTCTTATTTTGGATCAAATGGGAGTATGATGTAAGAGTAAGGGAATATAAGCATCATTGAAGATGAAATATGAGAAGCAGTGTTATGCAGTGGAAAAATACTTTTGTCTTAGTTTGGTATTATTTCTGATTTTATGTGCTCTTTTCCCTTATGAATAACCATCTTGGACAAAGTTGACTAAGCCTGATGGTTTTAGGGTGGACAGGAAAAGGAAAAGGGGGAGTAGTATAAAAATAATTGACATTTATATTGAATTTTCATATGTTTTCTCCATTGATCCTCACAACAACCCTATGAGGTAAGTATTATGCCATTTTACAGCTGAGGAAAATGAGTCTTAGAGAGAAACTAAGTGACTTGCTCAAGGTCATAAATTTAGCAAATGTCAGAGGCTGGATAAAATCCAGTTCTCTAGTGACTCAATCTCCAATTTTCTTTCTTTTATGCTATGTAAATGTACTAAAATCCAGGGACCCAACAACAGTGGTGGCAGCAGACGAGAAATGATGAGTTAATAATTGACAGTAGTAGATTTTTGAATCTATGGTATGAAATAGGTTTAGTGATCAAGGTCAATGTCTCAGCAGTTTTAGCCACTGATGTTACAAGGTTAGATTTATGGGAAGAAGGAATCCCTAGGCCAAGAGTTCTGAGAACAAGTTGTTTCTCTGGGATATTGAAGTTTATAACAAGGCTGTAACCTTGTTATCATGCAGTGGTATCAAAATCAAATAAAAATGGGGGCCACTAAACCATATACAAGATCTACATTTTAATTTGGTTCCCACTGTATTCAGTAGTGCTGTAGATCATGTTTGTTGCCTCTGGCCTACAGCAATACCTTATACCTCTGTGCAAAGTACCTGAGGTTGAGCTTTTTGTACCCTAGGGGTGGCAGAGAGGCTCAAAGTCAAAACAGAGTAGTAGTATAGTTACTCAGTCCAAAGGGGAAGAATGCCTGATTCATTTTGTTGCAAGAGAATGATAAAGGTACATGAACAGCAATATTGATTTTGGAATTTGACAGTGGAAAAATAGCAAATGGGAATTTTCCCCTATTATTTTCCTCTCAACCATGACTGCCCATCATAATGTCAAATGTAAATTCTTCCTCAAATTTGGGACATAGCATATTTGCTTGTGATCTAAAAATTTCTGAGTAACATTTCTGTCTTATTGCCTTATAAGGAATTTTAAATGGTATTCCATTAGTCACAGAAATGTTTTGTATAACAACCTTATTTTTTCATGGAGAGATACACAGATATGTATATGTAAACATATGTTTATTGCATATGTTATATGCATATATAAAATATGTAATATTTAAATATACAAACATATATTTATAAAATAGCTGCATATATACTGTTTTATTTAATGAAAGGGACAATGAAATCATTGAGCTATTCAGTTAAGTATATTATTTCATCAGATCAGAGACTGCATTTAGAATACTGGCCCACTTTCCTGTTTAATATTTCACTTATGTTTAGTAATTCATGATCTATAATGTTACACGAAAGTGATTCTATGATTACAATGCCAATTTTGGCCTATATAGTAAATAACTATTTGGCACAAAAGGGCCAAAAGAAAATATGTTCTGGATAAAAATACATTCTGGAGTGAATTTTATATCCTTATGTTCTGTCAAGAGTTGGATAGTTCCAACAAATAGAAAAGTGTTCTGGGAGGACTGAAGCATTGGGTTATTGTTTTGGTTCAAATGGGAGTAGGATATTCCAGGGCTTATGGGAGTCATTGGGGATGAGGCATAGCACAGTACCCCAGCATTTAGCACAGAGCCTGGCACATATCAGCCACTTAAAGGCTTGTTGACTAACTATGTGAAACTGTGGTATGAGTTGAAGAATGCTTATTCTTGGTTTTTACTCCGTGTCTTATGCTTTAAAGTAATGGGAACTGATTCATCTCCTTTTACAGTGAACATAATTTTTGTCCATATAAGCATAATGCTTTTGTCATTATGTAAGGTCATCAAAACTTCTCAATCTGGTGCTATAATACTTGTGTTTCTATCCATACCTAAAATACCTAACTGACCACATGACAGTCTTTTAATTAGAAGATAATGGTTCAGTAAGAGCAGTTTTTATAATGGTTTTATTAGTGGTATGAAATAATCTATCCACATGGATGGAGCAGAATTTGAAAGAAAATTAAAAATAAATGATTGTATGATTTTTTGTAGGTGTGGCTGGGCTACTTAAGTCCCCGTACCACATGAAAGATTTCACAAGGCTAACATTGATTTCAAACATGGGATCATTTAAAGTTAGTGGCATGTTCCAGAACTATGACAGATACAGGCTAATGTCATATATTCTGTTGCATTTTGATCCATTCATTTTGTTAGAATTATCTGTGAATTTTTTGTTACAGTTATGAAGGATCTAGATAATATAATCCATAATGTGGTTTAACCTGCCCAGTCTTTCTAATGGCCTCACCATACAGAGATGCTTATTGATAACTGATGGTTGAGGGCAAACCATTTAAGACTGGTATGTGATGGATGAAAGAGACCCTGAATTATAAGATCAATTACACAAAATAGAGTGTCAGGAATATCATGTGAGGTTCATACCTGTGAACCTGGTCAGGACACTGCCCGGTTTTGGGAGAGTCAAGCTGATTTTTATCCTGGGACATTGCCAATTTTTCAGCTGCAGCAATTGGACAACCAGAAAGACTGTTTTAAAAAGAAGTGGCAGGGTTTGAGTTAAAATAATAACGGTTCCTTGCACTTACATGTGCCTCTCACATACTTGGCAGACAATAAATAGTTAAGTTATAGTAATAGTTCACATAGCACCATTCTCATCCCAAAGAGTCCCAAAGCATATCGTAAACTACATCGTCAACTCTGTTCACCCATCTCAGAGGTAAACAATAGCTGACAGCTAACAATGTGTTTTAGCATCAAAAAGCTATTTAATTGGGAGGGGGGAGAGGATGGAACAACTCAACTGTACACAATTAATACTGTCTGGATTTTAGTGTAAAAAGAATGAAATTACTCAAATTGTAATTTGATTAGACTACTAGAGGGAACATAGTTACTACCCTGAATTTTTATTTGGGATCTCTAACAGAGTTCAGGGACTTGGTTTTATGTCTCACCCTGAAAGAGGAGTGTGTAGAATGTGAAGTCTTCTCAGTTGTGACTGTAAAAGTTATGAATATAGCACACCGAACCATGTTCATATCTGCTTTGTCAAGTATGAATTATATTGAGAGAGAAGTACTAGCATTTGCAGAAAAGTACTTATATATGTAACTTTATGGAGGTAGACATGTATATATTTATCTATGTAAATTGGAGTTTCAAGATAATACTGTCATAGGCATCTGCCATGGATCTACTTTATAGGCAAAAAGCGCCTTATAAGGAGATCCTTTTGGCAGTGCTCCTAGTGCTTATTGGATGAAATTCAAGGCTCACCCACCCATTATTTTTCCATAGCAAATAATGTAAGAGTGTAGCTCCAGTTCGTACATAAAATTCAGTATTTAGACAGCCGTCTGTATGTATATATACAACTCCACTACCAATCTCAGGAAGAGAGTAAACACATTTTGGTCTGTAATGAGTTAATTAGTTGTCAATATGACAATTTATAGGAAAGGGATTTACACCGTGAGTTTCATAATTTATATGGATATTAAAAACATATCAGTATATTTCAGATAGAAAGTGAAGTTGTAGCACAATGCTGTAATATCCTGTTGTTAGCTGACAACTTTGAATTCAATGTATTAGCACTGATTCCCTCTTGCCTGTTTATTTTGAAAGGAAGAACAACTAATTGGAATTACCTTCTATGTGTGTTGCGATTACTGTTGACATGGCCTCTTCCTGTGCATCCAGGAGTGGGACACTTGAGCACATTTTCATGCATGGCAAGAACTAAGCATAAAACATTAAAAAAAATTGGCAATTTTTTCTAAAAACTGGATGCACTCACACATTTATTTCTCAGTTATGTATTAAAAGTGCATACAATCACATATATACATATATTCTCACTCTTCTTCCAGTTCCATTAGGAAAAATATATTTAAATAAAACAGGTAAACTGAGGATTTCAAGCTATCTGGAAAGGAAACATTTCCATTTTCCTGACACCCTAATATTCCTGGACCAGTTTTTGTTGCTGCTGCTGCTGGTAACAGAAAATCTTAAAGAACCTTTTGGGTTTTTCCCCCTTATGTATTTGATTTAATTTTTGATGCTCAGAAGTTTATTTGTCCACATTTGGAATTGCACTTGCTCAAACAGTATTCTTTCCCTTTCTTCCCAGACTGAAATTCTGGATGCAGTCCTCTTCATATCATAAGTGATATCATTTTGATTCTTTGTACAGTTTTCCCTCCTGCTATTTGGTTACTGGCAGAAGAATATGGTTGAGTGAACAATCAGATAATCATTTGAGGAACTGCTAATCCAGCAGGACAGTACTGAGCTGATTAGATGTGTGGTGATTTGCAAAATCTTGCTTTTAAGAACATTATTGATGTTGAGGCATTCCAACTACAAGCAGCCTGTGCAGCTCAACAGGTGTTACCATAAATACGTTTCAATAGGGGAAAATTCAACCCATAACTGGCTACATTATGATTATAAGTAGGTAAGCCACAAGGGATTGAGTAAGATGTTTGGTTATTGTGATAAAATTCGAACTCATTTACTCTTACATTTTTGAGCTAATTGCATACTATTGCTTCATGCCATGGGAAGCCATGAGAAAAAACAAAGGTTTGGGAAGCATTGTAGTGCAGTGAAGCATGGGATTTGGAATCAGAATACCTGGGTTCAGTACTCTGCCATTTACTACCCATGTGACCATAGGCAAGTCATTCAACCTTTCTAGGTCTCAGTTTCCTTCTTTGTAAAATGAGGGGGTTGGAGATGATAAACTATAAGATTCCTTCTTACTCTGAATGTATGATTTTATACTGGTCCTTGCACTCCAGTTATATAGGAAAGACTGTTTAGCAGGGCAACATCCTCATGTGTCTGCTGCTTCCTGACATTTGCTTTTATTGGCAGCTGTGATTAAGCGGCAGCATTACAGTTACTTTGAATGGAGTTAGCAAATGGCTTCCATACCAGGTCACAAGGGTTGGGTGGTCATGCAACCAAATAAATACTCTTTTGCTACAGATTGAGAGGGAATTGTGCATTGATTGTTCCAAATTGCCCACTAGGAAAATGAAGCTGATTATATTCAGGTGCTATCCTGAAGAGGAAGCCACTTTGCACTGAAAGCAAGTACTCACTTTCTAGGGGCACTCTGACTTTATGAGGGCAGCCTGAGAGACTACGGTGATGTGGATAGAGTCCAGTAACATGCCCTGTGCCATCACATCCAGGAATGGGACATTTAGTCTCTCTCTTTTCAGGTCTAGGGGAATCTGCAGAGAAATGAAATTGATTATTTCATTTGATTATTCTTCTTTCCCTTCCCATTCAATAGAGTGGCCTTGCAGGTATAACATTCTCAATTTATCTACTTTTGTAGTCAAAAACATTTTTCTCACGTTGTCTTGAATAAGACCCTCAACTCAGACCTATGGAAACATAAAAATGTTTTCATTTTTCTTGGTTTTCTAAGCAAAGGCTGACAGAGGGCAATGGTGTGTTAAAATGTAGAGATGGTTTTAGGTTGTTATGTCAACTACTGCATGTAGTTAGAGCTCCTTCCTGGAAAATGAACCATAAGTCAGAAGGCATTCAGTTTCCTGAAAAGAAAGAGATGAGGTAGAAGATAGAATATATTCAAACTGAAACCTCTCTTCTTTAGCGAGGAATGGGAAGTTGCCACACTCACAAAATAAACCAAAAAAAGCTCTCAGTGACTCCCATATCTGAGACCTCTTTGACATTATCTTCTGCTAAGTAATTGGACAGTTATGGCAGTTTGATTTGAGGAAGTGGTCTTCCTGCCAGCCTTGCCAAGATTTCTCTCTGTGGAACAGCTGATGAGAAGAGTTGAAACAGGGAATCGTTGCAAGCCCCCTTTTGTATCTTCACTGAATTCTCACACTTCCAACAAACCTTCACTAGTACAAAGCATGAAGGCTCCAAACCCCTGATGCTTTCCCATTTACTGTCAGTATGTAATGACTAGGGGAGGGAGGGATGCATTTTATTTTGAGTACTGAAGCTGAAAACTGGGGATTTGGGAAGGTGGTTTGGAAAGGAACCTTGCTTATGGTAGACTCACAGAAAATGGAAGCACAGAGAATGGAAGACACTTTCAGAGCACTTGACAGAGGGCTGCCAGAAACACTGGAGAGTGAAGGAAGATAAGAGCTACAGCCAAGCTGAGGAAAGAGACACCTCGTAAACACATTTTGTCAGGCTGCAATGAGGCACAAGCCTAGAGAAGAAATGGTTGGGGACAAGCCGAGGGGTTAAATTTTTTTGGCAACCATGTAGCAGAAGGTTAAATAGAGGTTTAGGCAAATATGTAAAATAAATAAGGGCAGGGGACAAATAATAATTGGGTTATTAATGAATATGAGGAAAACAAGAGATAATTGTTATGCTTGTGGTAGAAAGGGAAAGAAAAGATTTGTGAAAAGAGTGTATTGTTATCCAAATGGCCTTCCCAACCCAAGGATTGTTAATGTTTGGGCAAATAATTGGCAGAAGTCAGTGTCCCAGGATGAAGTGTACTTTGGTGAGAAAATGAGCCTTGGATCTAGCTTAAGAATGAAAAAATAAAGGATCATGACATAGAATCCACACAGGCTGCAGGATTCCCAGAACATTCAGTATCTGGAATAATGAGCCTACCTGATGCTGAGAGTGAAAATAAATAATATGTATGATCCTGCCACAAAAAGCTGTCAGAGATAGAATAAGGGCGAGAGTCCTGCTGAGTAGAGATGTGGCGGGCCCATATGCTCCTCTGAAACGTGTGGCACAGATAGAAAGGCAATGTCGCAAGATGCGACAGACATCTCTAGGGGCACTGTATTGCGATGAGAAAACGTGGCTGCATGATATAATGCCATGCCCATTGCTGGATTAGAAATGGTCTTTAGCAGATGGAGCCCAGTAGGTTGTGTGTAATACAATTACATGGGGGCACGGCTTCAGTAAAGGGGAAGAACCAAGAGTATCACAAGTTATGTTGAATGAGTATCTCCAAATAAGGTACAGTAAGTTATAAACTAGAGATGAATGATTCAAAGAAAGGTGTACCAAGTAGCAGAAGCTTTTAATTAATGCAATCAAATCTAAAATACTGTAATTTCTTCTGTGATCTTGAATGATATTGAGGCCAGGTTTATATGTGTTGAGCCATTATTATTATTAATTGTTAAACAGTGGGCAAATCATAAGCTAATTTAGATATCATCAATTACATATGGAACACTATACAAATTCACAGATGGTAGAAGTTGATTTGAGAGGAGTTGTATCTATGGGAGCGAGTAAATGAAAATATACGCAAAGAGCTTTGTAAACTTTAAAAGCTATACTCAAGTCAGCTACTATTATTTGTTCCTTTGCTTCTTGAGATCTTATCTAGATGACATGTTCATCTCTAAACTGCTCCAAGCTCTTTGTTGGCAAACACCCTTCCATCTCTCTATACTATTTGTCCTCTGGGAATCAAAGAAGAGTCTAAACCTTGAGTAAATGTGGCTCGCTGACAACCTGTCGTGAAGCCTTTATCTAGAGATGAAAGTTTGCAGGAAACACAGTATAGCACAATGTGTTTCTGTGATCAAAAACCAGTATTTGGGTGCTGTGCAATATCCAGGTCAGGTCAATATACTTATGTTATTTATAAGCACGCATAGTTGGTGCTTGTGAGAAGCTAGGTGGCACAGTGTATAGAGAGCCAGACCTGGAGTCGGGAAGACCTGAGTTCAAATCCATCCTTAGATACTAGATATGAGACTCCGGGCAAGTCACTTAACTCTGTTTGCCTCAGTTTCCTCATCTTTAAAATGAGCTGCAGAAGGAAATGGCAAACCACTCCAGTATCTTTGCCAAGAAAACTCCAAATGGGGTCATGAAAGATCAGACACAACTGAAATGATTGAACAACAATGATCTTTTCTGGTACTCAGAAAAGATTTGTTGATGAAGATGTAGATAGTTTTATTCTGATAATGTTTTTCTTTCGGGGCTTGGTATAATGAATATATGTTTTATCTAACCTTGTCTAATAAATAAGGAATATCCAGTTTGGGCAAGGCAAATAATTGCTATATTTGGGAGGAATATTAACTGAAAACTAGATAGGTGTTAACTTATAGAAACAATTCAGAGAAGGAATGGTGTCTAGAAAGTCTCTGATACTATTGCCTAGGACATTCAATGTTGACAGTACCCTTTTTAACCTTGAAGACTTCCAGCAGGGAGGCTTAGATTAAGGTTATGGGTTCACTATTGAATTCGCTCAACTTCAGCCTTAGAGCAAATATCCAAAATAAAATAATAGACTTCTATTACATATGTAGCCCTATACTGCAGGGTGTGTTGTTGACAAGTTGCTCCTCCTTTCACACTGTGACATCACTAAATTTCCAATACTGTATTGCAGGATAATATATTGTTAGCATAGCTAGAGATTTTGCTGGTTCATTAATTGTGGTACTAAAATAGGGTTAAAAAGTTGTGTGTAAATAAGTAAATAAAACAAGCATCCCCCCAACATAGTGCTCAGAACTGAAATATCTCAGGCTACATTAGAAATAATTGACTTTGGGAATATGGAGTAAGTATTAAGTAAGGGAAAAACACTGTGAAGTTACAAAAATCATACGTGGATATGCATGTGACTCTCAGTGCAGCAACAAAACATAAAATGCTTCTATTCTCAACCACTAATACTTAACCTTCTACCCACATGCTACCCCCACTCCCAGTGTGACTTAGAAGATGGTAAGGTTAGCCTAGGATCATTATCTTGCCCTCCCACCTTATGCCACCAACCTTTTGACTTGGTGGGAGGTGTTGAGGAATGAATTTCCTGTTTTGTTATTTAAGACCATTATATCACTCACCTGCAATTCTGCCAAACTCACTTCTTATGGTTCACAGCTTGGCAAATACAAAAGAATGAAATAATGGTTCTAAACTATAATAGCTTGCCATTCTTGTAACCCTTTTGGGTCCATAGCTTCACTCTTCAGTCATTCTCATATGCACACCCTCTAACCACCAACAGATCTTTTTTTTATTAGACCAGAGTGATACAGGGCTCAGGGTAGGGAAGGATGGTAGACTTACTTACAGAAGCATAGAAGTGGTTTCTTTGATGCCTGGAGGGGGTATTAATTCTTGAGGGGGAGAGAAATCCCTTTAGAGAACAAGTACTGGGGCAAATAACCTCTTTCTCTCACTCCAGATTGGCCCAGAAGTAACAGAGCTAATTTTTGAGTTCTGAATTTGGGAAATTTTGGAAAATAAATATTTACATTAATAACTGACTCCTCAATAAGGCATAAAGATATGTGGTGGGTAAATAGGATTAAGAACTCCATTCCTCCCCCCATACATTGTTATGAGAAGGAGATATCTGATAAAAATAGTTATGAAATACATTTTTATGGGTATTCCACTCAACTCTGTAACCACATGTTACTTAGATTTAATTTGGGGGAGAAATACATGTTATCTGAAAGCAGAATATTAATGATACTAAACTATATTATTTTAAGTACTTTAGGGTAACTTACTTGTTTGCAGAATCTGTGTATGCCTCAGGATATAATACCAAAAATAAATGTAATTAGAATGCTACTTGAAATTAGGAAAGCTGGAAATAAAATTTCTTTTTTCTGTAAAACATTGATAAATATACACAATATTTAAACAACTGGGCTCAAGTAGGGGACAGAGAATAAGAAATTATAGGAATTATAGGAATAGAGAATAGGAAATTATACATTTGGGTGTACAATTTATTTTTAAAATGAGCCAAACTATCAATAAACTATCTGGAAGAAATCCCAAATCTACCTAAGTAAAGTTTCCAGTAATTTTTTTTTTCAAAAGCAAAATGAACCAACTCTTATTCAAATAAGAAACATGAAAATGTGTCTTACGTTTGCTGTTAAAGGCTTGTCTTCCACCCAGGTCAATAACTTTGGTGTGCCTCCTTTCACCGGCTAGGTGTTCCAATAGAAACCTGTCCAGTTCTTTGTAGGTGCTATGAAACACATGGCCTTGCTCTGCCTGCAGAGCTATGGCCTGCTCCAGCAAACTCAAGTGCCCTTTTGTTTTATCCAGGTCAACTGACTCTTCCGTTGTTATAGACAGGCACTCAGTGTCATCTTCATCACCCTCTAGAAGTGGATTTTGAGCTCTACTCTCCAAGGATTCCATGGGAGAATTTGGTGATTCTCTCCTCTCCATTTCAGAATCACACACCTTTTCACAGGGAACAAATTTTTCTGCTTCAGTTTTAATTTCTGGAGCTTCCAAAGGTTCCTTTTGATTATTACTTACAAGGTAGGTTTGGGCCACATGGGATTTTTCAGGAGTTTCTTCTGAGAAGTTGGAACCACTGTCCCAACCATTTTCTGCTATTTCAGAGTGACTTTCATTGTCATCAGATGAGCAGTACTGTAGGTTAGAATCATTGATTTTGGCCTTGCAATCAGCTGAATGAATCAGGAAGCAGTCATCAACTTCATCACTTTCAGTTTTTAATGACTGAATGCCACTGTCATTTAGGTTTTCAGTTAGTGTTTGTATGGAGGCATCTTGCTCTAATTTTCCCAAGTGCATTAAAGATTTGACCACTAGGTCTTGGTAGCTGGTGTAACTGTCTTTGTTTCGGTTGAAACCTTCTTTGCCATTTGAATGACGAATTCCTTCAGTAGGCTTCACAAGATTTTCTTCTATGAGGTAGGCAAGCCAATAATAACAACAATAAAAAGACATTTTAAGAAAATAGCACCAAGAAAACTTGTTTTGGCACAGAATACTAATAAAGATTTGTGTTCAACTCAGAAGCACTTGGGAGAGATTTCTCCATTACCTCCTTCAAATCTCTTTTACCTTATCACCCATTCTCTTACCTCCTCCTACCCCCAATTCTTGAGAAAGATGAGTCCATTTCTTTTAAAGTCATGGAGATACTTTCCTTGGTTTGGTTTTAACAATGAATTAAATTCAATAATTGTTTATTAAGGTTGAGGGTCAAGATAAGAATGTGGCCTCTAACTCAAAGAAATCTATGCATTTCTCTACTCCTAACATCCTACATATTCAAAAAGAGCTCAACCATACATGGAGATGCTCCATTTGGGGCAATTTGGATAGATACTGGGTTTGGAATGAGGTAAACCTTGGTTCAAATTTCATCCCAGCCACTTTCTTAGGCAAGCCACTTAAACTTTCTGAGCCTCAGTTTCCTTATTGGAAGAATGGTAATAATGATAGCATCTACCTCAAAAAGCTGTTGAGAAGACTAAATGAGAGAAGGTATCTTAAGCACTTTGCAAACCCAAGTGCTATATAAAATCTAGCTATTATCATGAAAAATAGGAAAAGGAATCATTCTAAAAGATCCTAAAAATAAGTGCCCTGAAAAGAAAGCAATTCTGCTCCTATGAGTAATACTACTACTGATACTCCTTCTCCTCCTCCTCCTACTAGTTCTACTGATGATGATGATGATGATAATAATAATAATAATAATAATAATAATGAAGAAGTAGTGGGAAGATATGGAGGCAAAAGTACATTGATGCGATGTGGCTAAGAACTAACTTCTAATTCTAGTTACATTCCATGTCAGGCAAGTTTGGGGTTCAAAAGAACTTCATAGTATGTCTCTGCATCAGAATGAATCCATGGATTCATTTCAGTTCTCAGATGCACCAGTAGGACAGTTTATGATTTCTGGTGTATGGGGCTGCAAAATCTTCCACATAGCCTAGCAATTTTTGTTCTGACATTCACTTGCACAAAAAAAATTAAAGAACCATTTATGTGCTTCCTAAGGCAGGGTTGGGAGTGGGAGACATGAAATATTATGCCCCCTTTAAGAACTGATAAAGACACCAAGTGAAGTACATTCTATGATAATAAACATCTTTGTGGGGAAGAAAGAAAGGGCCACCCAGTTCTGAGGGATATAGAAAGGGCATCTATGTTGGGAGACAATATGCCTTTTTTGTCTCATTTAATTTTTTATAAACATTGTCTCTGACAAGGACACTCAAAAATACATCTCCATCATCTTCCTTTCTGGTAATTACCTCTCTAAATCAACACTGGACTGCCAGGATCAAGTAAATATTGCCATAGTAACTAAAAGCATTTTTGGATGAAGGGAAGAATTTAGTCACAACACTAGCCCCTTTAATAATGCTGATTATAGGGTGCAGTCTTTTGTTGGGATCTATTCAACATAAACTGAAAAATTTAACATTTTACTTCCTAGAAAAGAGGCTAGATAAACAAGCACATAATATTTGATAAGATGGCCTATCCTCTTCTGAATTCCTATCAGAGGAACTCCAGGTTTAAATAATAAATTAAACATAGTCTAAAATGCAAATGAAGTTTTTCTCAATAACACATTGGCTATTAAGAGAAAGTGTAAAGGGTTATGATAATTTTAAAGTATTATGAACTACAGAAAACAAATAAAAAGCATTTTCAGTGAATATGCTCAATTCATTGAACTATTCTCTCAATTCACTTAACTACCCACATGTGTACAATAATGATTTATAGACATTATACCTAATTATGCATATTTGGGCTATGTTAGAGTGCCTAACAAAAGCTCTAGAAAGCAACAATTACCTCTGTTGCTTAGCTACATAGTTTAAAATATTCCTATTAAGTGCAGATTACTGGGGAGGGAGGGAGACAAAAATGCACATGTGCACCACAATGCATTTCACTCTACTGATGCCAAACTGTTAGCATTTTGGGTCATTTCCCGTTTACATAATTGTTTGGTTCAACTGTTTGTTATATGTTAAAAGAAAATATTTATTAATTATTATTCAGAAAATAGGACTCATACAGTGAGAGGTGCCTGTGTGCATTATATGCTCTGGTTTCTAAACAGGGAGTCTACAAACCACAACCCAACCTTCCAGAAACACCCTACTGGCTTTCATTTCACTGTAATTGGAGTGAAAAAAGTTGAGTTGGCTTTAGAAATACAGCTCCTGGTAACAATGAACTTAGGTCCATGAGCTTCCACAATGGTATCAGGCATAGCCCTGGTTTTGTAAAGTTCATGGTTTTTTTTTCTGCTTTCACTGGAAATACATCCTTACATTTTGCATTAGCAAAAGGCTAGAACAAGTGTATTTGTTTCTTATTGGACGCTTTTAAAGATATTAATGTGACATGTATACATTTCTTTCCTTCTAGGTAAATGACAAGAAAGATTAAAATACATTATTCCAAGGTCAATTTGAATAGAAACCTTTCTCATGATAATGCTAAGAAGTGGTTATTTGCAAATGATGATATATGTCAAACTGAAAAAAGAAAACCATGCTTTTCTCAAGAACATAGTTGTATAATATCACAGTACTACTAAGATCAACTCTAAAATAAAAGGTGCTGAGTTGTGTTGGTATAGGGAGCTTCTGCATCCCTCTATAATTTTGATCTAGTCCTCATCCCTGTGCTTTTTTATCCCCAATGCCAAGTATTTAGTGTTTGCTAAAAAAAATTCTTCATTAGCATGGGTTGGAAAGCGGTAGGTATAGTGGAGAAAGTACTTTTTGTGTGGTGTACAAAAAAACCCCTTTATTAGTGATGAGTTTAACTTGGAGCAGTAATTGACTTCATTGGAGAGCCTTTATTCTGAAATGTCTAGGAACCAATTTTTTGGATGGCTTCCATTATCTATAATAAGCAGGGTAATTTGCAAGCCAATTTTTACAAATATGTCAAGAGTTCTATATCCATTGCTGGGAAGTGCTAAAAGAAAGAAGGAAGGAAGGAGGAAAGAAAGAAAGAAAGCTAAAACCTACCAAATAGAAAAAAAGAATACTAAAAAAAATGTTAAGAGGAATGTTCCCTGAAAGTCTTGACCCATTCCTGAAAATATATGTAAGATGTATAATGTACTAGGAGTTGGCAGGCCTAGGTTCAAGTCCTGACTAAACCACTTCTAAGTTGTGTGACCTAGGACAAATCAGTCACTTAACCACTTAGACATTTCTTCATCAGTAAAATGAAGATATCGGGCTAGGTGCTCTTTAAAGTCTCTTCTATCTTTCACATTAAATGATTTTGCTTTTAGATGTCTATTAACTTCCCAGGCCATTGGGGTAGAGAACTACTTTTTTAGATTGGACTTAGAATTTCACCAATATATTAACTCCCTCCACTAATGCAGATGGAAACCTGCTATATACATAGGGAGTCTTAAAATTGCTTGGGGATACTGAAAGGTGAAATGAATTGTCCAGGTTCACAGAACCAATATATGTCAGATGTGAGATATGCTACCTTAGGGAATTATTTTAGAATAATAAAAAAACAGCCTTAACAACCTACCAGAATTAGTATTCCACTCAAAGTGCTCAACCAGCAGATCACATGCTTTTGAATCCTATGGTTCATAGAATCATAGCTGGTAAGGAAAACTTGGAGGTCACTAAATCCAGCTGCCTCATTTTAAAGATGAGGAAACTGAGACCTAGACAGGTCAAATTACTTGACTAAGGTCACAAAGGTAGGTAGGGGCAGAGTTGGGATTTGAAACTAGATTCTCAGACTCTAAATTCAATGTTATTCTTGCTGTGCCATGATACTCTTTTACCCACCTCCTCATGTGATCAATAACATGGAATGACAAGATGGCTGACTGGGGTTATATAAGTATGTGGCATGCAGACAGGACAGTGCTAAGACCTCGTAAAATTTAAGCTAATTTTCTTGGCTTCATTAGCATGTGCTAATCAACTGAATTATCCATCTAGAGCTGTAATTAGCAAAGGTAGTTAGAGAGGAAGCTTTTATTCCAGTGGGCAGTTGGGCATTACTAAGTGGATGAAAAGTATGATGTTTATTTTTCACACTTTTGAATAGGGGATGGAACACCCAAGACCTGCCACTTAGCAACTCTGTCCAGTGGTTTCATAGTACAGGAATTTGCTCGGCCTAATTTCTGAAATTTATTTGTCCCCAGTGCAGAGAAAAATGCTGGGGGAAGGGTGGCAATTACTAAGGGTTTGAGGAGGTAGGGGAAAAATGTTGGAGGGAAGAAGAAGTCATGGTTAGTTAGCTATTTCCCTTTTATGCTTTTCCTATTATTTTATATATTTTCTTTCTTTATAACTGTTTTAGGTTTATATTCTATAATGTTTTATTTAGAGTGTATAGATAATTGAAGTTAGTGAATTAATTTGCCTAAATGAACTTAAACCATGTCTATTACAAAGAATCACAGAATTAAAAGGTTGGAAGGGATCTCAAAGACTATGTGGTTACATGTCTAGCTTAGCACATCTCTGAAACTAGGCATATAACCTCTTAAGCCTCCTTCCTTCCATGCCTGGAATACTCTCCCTCCTCATCTTCACCTCTAGACTTCCTTCAAGTCCCAGTTAATGTCCCATCTTTTACAGGAAGCTTTTCCTAATCCCTCTTAATTTTAGTGCCCTCCATTTGTTGACTCTTTCCTATTTATTCTGTATATAGCTTGCATATTGTCTCTTCCATTAGACTTTGAACTCCTTGAAAGCAGGGACTTTTACCTTTCTCTGTATCCCCAGGGCTTAACACTGTGCCTGGGACATGGTGGGTGATTAATAAATGCTTATTGACTAACTGACCTCCAGTGAAAGAGTAACCCAGTCCACTTCTTTTTTTTTTGGGTGGGGGGTTAGGCAATGGGGTTAAGTGACTCGGGTCACACAGCTAGTAAGTGTTATGTGTCTGAGGCCGGATTTGAACTCAGGTCCTCCTGAATCCAGGGCCAGTGCTCTATCCACTGTGCCACCTAGCTGCCCCACCTAGTCCACTTCTGAACAGAACCAATCTTTAGCAATGTTTTCTTGACATCAAGGCTAAATTTCATCTATTTGTTTTAGTTCTGGCCTTGAGAGCTAAGCAGAATCAAAACTAATTTCCATATCAAAATCCTAAAAATTCTTCGAGATAGTTGTCTCAGCTGCACAGCACCAGAAAATTCTGTAAGTTTGCCTTCTCTGGCTTTATCCAAGACATTGATAAAAATATTGACCAGCACAGAATCAAGGCCAGATCCCTGTGGGCTCTCAAATAGAAACCTCCTTCCAAGCTGACATCAAGTCATTCATGACTTCCCTTTGGATCCAGTAATTAAACAAATTTGGATCCAGTAATTAAACAAATTACGTCTAAGTGTATTGTCATCTAACCTTATCTCTCCATATTGTCAAAAAGGATAACATGAGAAACTTTGTGAAATGCTTGGTTGAAATCCAGGTTTATTTTATCCCTAACTTTCCCCTTGTCTGCCAGTCCTGTAATGCTGTTAAAAAAGGGAGAAGAAAACCCAAAAATACTTATTTAATGTCTGCTTAATTGAGTGTAAGGCAAATACATTTCTCTCTTCCCTAATTTATTCTTAGGTCAGGTGTAAATAAGACACAGTGATGGCCATCAATGGCTAGACTTGAATGTTTGGCTGAATCTATTTTGGGAATCAAGTGCTCATGAAAAAGCATGATAATATTTTTTTAAAGTTCCAATGGTGTTTAGGGAAAGAATGAGGTTTTTGTCAAACTGATGAAAAGCCCATTAAGTCTCATCTCAAGCTTCAAGTTAACATGAGTAGATTGACTACAGCTTACTTGAGCTAGCAGGTAAGGCCCACCCTTCAGCTGCATAGGTGCACTTAGATGGGAAAGACTTCAAGTATCAACTACATTAAGTGCCATGGAGATCTCTATAGAGACTAGCCTTGTATCTTAACAGCTGCTTTGAAAATACCAAGTTAGAAGTCAGTATCTTACAGTGTTTGAATTTAAATAGAAGTTTTAAGCCATTTTCAGAGTAAAAGAATCAGGACCTAGCCCCAAACTTGTAAAGTCCTATTCTCCTAGTTTATTTTATCATTAGTTATTATTGTACCTATTAATGATTATCATCATTGTTATTATTATTTATGCTATACTAGTTATAATCTAGGCAATAACAAACTTATTGCTGTTTATTTGTGTAGCAGGGTTTTTTTTTAAACTAACAACTCATTTAGCCACATTATTTTTCACATAAAATATGATAAATTCAGAAATATTGTTCTATATTCTTTGTAGTAGTGTATTTTCATGCAGGGCCTGGAGTCAGGAAGACATGAGTTCAAATCTGACCTCAGGCACTAGTTGTGTGATCCTGGGCAAGACACTCTGTAGGTAGATATCTCTGTCTACCTCAGTTTCCTCAACTATAAAACTGGATAATTATAGCACCTACTTCACAGGCTTGTTGTCAGGAACAAATGTGATAATATTCGTATTATAAAGTGCTTAGCACAATGCCTGCCCATAGTTGGCACTTCATAATTGTTTACTCACTTCCCTTTCCCCTCCTTGTTTCATTTTCTAATTTATCAAATATTATATTTTATGTAGCATAAATCTAGCTATCAAACACTACAAAGCCTTCTAGGCAATGCAGGGAAATGCAAAAGAGATTTGTCTAATCATCCTGATTGGAAAAAAATATAAAAGACAGATTGTTCTCAGCCTAAGATATATAGTTGAATAGGCGGCCTGTTGACTTAGTTAAAATATGATCTATATGCATATGTGCAAGTGAGTTCAGACAAAATGAGAGAGTACACGTGAGCAATGAACTTGGTTGAAAAAATAAACCTGGCTTGGTCATATTTAGGAAATTGCAAAGTGCTCTCTATCTCAAATCCTCGACAGACACAAAATTCAGTATCTTTTTTTTTTTTTTTTTTGCTTTTTGGTGAGGCAATTGGGGTTAAGTGACTTGCCTAGGGTCATATGGCTAGTAAGTGCCAAATGCCTGAGTCCGGATTTGAACTCAAGTCCTCCTGACTCCAAGGCCAAAGCCCTATCCACTGCACCACCTAGCTGCCCCTGAATTCAATATCTGTAATACCAACAGTCTTCTGGTGTTGGTACATGACTCTGAATCATGAAATAATACAATTTTAGAAGATTGTATTACAGATTAGAATATCACACGTAGCTCATAGGAAAGATGGACAATGGGAATAAATAAGATACAGTATATTCTCTACATTGACTTTGGCACAAAAAGTGGACTGAAAGCAGTGAAGGCATCTATGATCAAATGAGTTGGGTCAGTCATGTGGTAGAATGAAAAAACAACAAATGGACAGATTAAGTGCTGCATTGATCCCTCCTACATAATCAGAGGGGCTTCCCCCAAATCAGATGGATATTTTATGGAAGATTGATGGGGAAACTCAGATAGAAATCATGCAGGATGGGGAGACATGAAAAGGTTGTGGTCATCATTTCTGGGGCACAGAGAGAGACCCAGCCACCTTTTTTTGTTGGTCTTGGGAAGGAGAAATAACAGTCTTTTGCCTTTGGAAACTTTGATTTGGGAATAAATGCCATTCACAACAATTCTGAGGCATCCATTTCACAGCCTTTTGGCTACCCCTCCACTAGTGCCTGAGGATACGTGTAATTTAAGCCCATTTTCTTTGCTACCTGCAATGGAATGGCCATTGCCATGGATTGTCTCCACGAGACAATCTTCTTCTGTCTCACTTTGGTCATCATTCTCCTCTTTGCATTCCACACTGGGGCTGTAGTGACGAGGTTTCATTAGCAGGGATTTCCTTTTGTTGACTGGAACACCTAAGGTTGGCTCTTCGGTTTTTCTCTTTTTTGCCATGGGGCAGCCATATGCAGCGCTGCAGTGAGTAAAGAGAAAAAGTTAACAAAGTTAAGTCTTTTGAAATGTTTTTGTTGATACTTTGCTTTGAAAGGTTATAATATGAGGCTACTGGAAAGTGAAGCTAATTTTTTTTGGAGATGGTGAACAGAGGTTTAGATTCTGTTGTTGGCAGTAACAAAAACAGCAGGGACAAAGCCATTGAACTGTTCTGATTCTCTTTCACTGTTACCAGTACAGTTGAAAAAAATCATCTTTAATCCTGAGTAAGCATATGTTAATCTGAGCTCTGCTTGGCACTAGACTAAATACACCCAGGGAGGGATGAGAAAAGATTTATGCTGGTTTCCTAATCCTAAGAAACAGCTAATGTGAAAAATATACCACCAGTTACACCAAATGTGTCCATTATGGATAAATCACAATATGTTACAAATGCTTGTTTGATTGATTGGTTAGTGTGTTTGCATACCTGTTTGCTATGAAAACTGCTTATCTCAGTCCCAGTTGTGCATCCAGCTTCAGAGGCACACATGTAAAGTGCTCTGACTTGAAAAGGAAAGGGTGGGGGAGCAAGTATTAAATATTCATTGAACCATTGTCTAATCACTGAAGAAAAAGTGGACTGAGTCTATACCAAAATTTCCCCTTTGATTTTCACACGTCTGGCAACCAGATCAAACAAAGAAGGGGAGGAGAAATCTGATTTGATTTGGCAAAAAAGGTCAGAATTTTATCCCTATCCATGATCTCATATAGATTTGTACTAAAGTGCTCTCGTGGCTGCCATTTGTTACATCTTGACGGAGAAATCAAATCTGAATAGGCTTCCCAATCCTATCTCTACCAGACATAATACATATCAGCTTATTGGTTATAGTTAAGTGTTTGCTTTTTTTGCAGGATCCATCAGATCCAGAAATCTTAGCCAACAGTCCATCTTTAGCATGTTAATATTTAGAGAATGTCCACTTTATGCAAAGCATAGGCACTCTGATTAATTTCAGAGGAAAAGGCATACATGTGCCTGGCTCTCTAAAAGGTGCTGGCTAACATCATAGAAGGGGTCTAGTGCAGAGTCCTGAAGGAAGAGGAAACTTCAGTAGTCTTCAAGATACTCCTGTTTGTGGATGATATTGTGTTCACTGCACAAAGTCCAGAACTTTGCAGAAACTTCTAAAGGAATCTGTAATCAACTAAAATTTCTCAGCATAATTATGTCCTCAGGAGAAAACCAAATAGTTGAATAATACTAATTTTTGAGACTATAATATTTAGTGGGATTGCTGGTGCGTGGGGCAGGTTTATTATTGTAGATATATTGTACAGATACAATGAATGGAGAATGAGATGGGACTAGAATTAAGCAGAAAGAATAGAGCAGATTGGATTGCCTTTAGGAAATTGGTGGTGATTTTAACAATCCTGAACTTCTCTCTGGAAAAAGGTGCATCTTTCTGAACATTAGCAAAGCTCCTTGCAAATAGGAATTGTTTCCTTCTTTGTATCCCTGGCAACTAGCTCAATACCTGGCACATATAATAAAATAAATGCTCATTGATTGCTTGATGAATTTGTATGACTGTGAGTCCCAGGATACATTATTCTCCAAAGAATTTTGGTTATCTCCTGAAAACACTTACATGAACTGATACAAAGGGAAGTGAGCAGAACCAGCAACGTCATGTGATGACCAACTATGAATGACTTAGCTTTTCTCAGCAATGCAATGATCCAAGATAATTATAAGGAAATCATGATGGAAAATGCTCTCCATATCCAGAGAAAGAACTGATAGAATTTGAATGCAGATTGAAGAATGCTATCTAATATTATTTATTTTTGTGTTTTTTCCCCTTTCGATCCATTTCTTCTTTCACATTATGATGAGTATGGAAATGTGTTTTACATGATTGCACATATATAACATATCAAATTACTGTCTTAGGGAGGGAGGTGGTGAGGGAGGAAGAGAGAAAATTTGGAACTCAAAATTAAAAAAAAATATGAATGTTAAAATTGTCTTTACATGTAATTGGAAAAAATGAAAAGCTATTTAAAATTTGGGGTGTAAGGCATCCAATGGGCAATAGAGAGGCACATGGTAAGTATGGCTGGCTCCAACATATTGCCAATGAAGTGTGTGAGAGGGAAAGAAAAAACATCATCAAAGAGATACATGATTAGAAAAGGAGGTAAGTTGAGTATGTAAAATGATTGAGGGATAACTAATAAATATTCCACATATTCTGAGGGAATCGACGAAGTATCACGAGAAGATTCTTTATATTGAATGTTCTTCATGAGGAGAATTCATGGGAAGGCATGGAAATCTATGGAGTGGTAAAAAATACTTGGATTTTGACCTGTACCAGTGGAGGTGATGGTCACATGGATGAGTTCAGATATCCATCAAAGTGTTCATGGAAGTATTTAGAATTTATTAGAAATATGTATAATCCTGTATTATGATAACATCTTCTCATAGTTATTTTTACTATTGTAGATCTCAAGGGATCCAAATAAATTGTTCATTAAGAGGTGTTATTAGAAATTGACAGTTGGAAGGGAACTCGGGGATAACCTAATCTACCTATTACTTTATAGGAAAGGAAAGCAAGGCCCACAGGCAGACAGCTGTGCTTGAAAAAAATTTCTTGTGGGTGGAAACATAATCAATTTATGTGTACTAACTTTTTTTCTTACTACAGTTAGATATAAGTCTCTCTTTGGATGTAATGCATACATGAATTGCTATGATAGTTTTTTGTCTCTAGTACTTTGAAAGCAATGTGAAGTCGAGGAAATTGGAGGCTTATTTTGCAGCTTGCAACTTTGTTTCTTTGATGATTTCCTAGGATTTTCTAAATAAGCCACTCTGTCATTAGCAAACATGGATAGTTTTGCCTCCTTTGCCAATTTTCATGCCTTCCTTTAATATCTTTCTGGTTTTTTGATACTGATAGCATTTCTAGGACTATATCAAGTAATAGTAGAAGTGTGGGTATCATTGCTCACTCCTATATTTATTGGAAAGCTTCTAGAATATTCCTATTGCATATAATGCTTGCTTTTAGTTTTAGATAATTTTTATTTTATTTAAATTTCCTTTTATGTGTGTCCTTTTTATGTATATAGGGTTTATTTTAGCATAAGTGAGTGTTTTTTTTGTCAAAGGCTTTTTCTGAATCTATTGAGATGTTCATGTGGTTTTAGATAATTTTGTTTTTAATATGATTATGTTGCTTGATTTCCTAATATTGAACTATCCTTTCATTTTTGGTATAAATCTAAATTGGCCATAATAAGTGATTTCTTGGATAAATCACTGTAGTCTGGCAGAATTTTATTTAAAATGTTTTAATTGACACTCATTAATGATACTGGTCTGTTGTATTCCTTTGTTCTATCCTTCCCAGTTTTAGGCATTAGGATTTCATTGGTCTCATAAAAGGAGTTTAGCAGAATGCTTTATTTTTCTATTTGGATAATAATTTGTGTAGGATTGGAGTTCCGCATTCTTCAAAAGTTTCATAGAATTTTCCTGTAAGTCAGTCATTACCAGGAGTTTTTTTTTCTTTGAGAGTTTTTTTTTTTAACAGCTGGTTCTGTTTCCTTTTCTGAGATTTGATTGTTTAAGATCTTCATTTGGCATTCTTTTAGTATGGACTTTTTTTGTATTTTTGAAGGTAATAAGAGAGAGTTTTACAAAGAGAGTGGAGGAAGACTTTAAACATGTCTGTTGCCCTAGCTGGATATCTCTCTTAAGGAATCAAGATTCC
This sequence comes from Vombatus ursinus, assembly GCF_900497805.2. NCBI lineage: Eukaryota > Metazoa > Chordata > Mammalia > Diprotodontia > Vombatidae > Vombatus > Vombatus ursinus. The sequence goes on along the minus strand of NW_020955033.1, from coordinate 3,037,313 downwards.
TTTTGCATCCTGAGAAGGTCCTCAGGATAGATAATTTTAAAAAGAAAATATTGCTACTGCACTGATTTGTACCCTAGTGAGGTATATATCCTTATGTATGTCAGCATTTAATTATTCTTATATCATTTAATAATAACAGCTAGCATTTATATAGAGCTTTAAGGTTTACAAAGTGTTTTTAAAATCTCACTTTATCTTCATAATAACTCTGGGTGGCAGGTGCTTTTATTATTCCCATTTTACACATGAGGAAATGGAGGCAGACAGAGATTAATTGATTTGCCCAGGATCACACAGCTGGTAAAGGTCTGAGGACGAATTTGAACTCAGGTCTTCCTGACTCTAGGCCTACCATTCTATTTACTGTGCCACCTGGCTGGCCTGCTGGTGCCTATTTGCATCAACTTTCATTTTAAACACATGGCTTTTATAGTTTATTTACATTTTGAAGGGTTTGCAAAGAAGGTGGGGAATGCTTGCCTCTCTGTGGATGTAAAACAGCCATGTCCTGGTTGTACTTTTTTTTCTTGGCAAAGTTAAAGTTAGTTTAGCTATAGATCATTACCTCAAGTTACTATTCTTCATAAAGAATTAATTCTCTTATTAGAAAAGAAGGAGAAAGAAGGTCCCTTTCAATTACTTTTCCTTTGGGACACGCTATTTTGGTTTTGTTGTGGCAGTGTGGGGGAGACATTAAACAAAGGTCACACTTTACATGTCACTGAAACATACATGTCACAAAAATGTTAACATTTATTTTCATGTTTGCCAGAAATAACTTCTAATGGTCTCTGTCTTCCTATCAGCAGAACTCTGCAATGTTGATATAAAAATGAGCTCTATTATCCATATTTTTCTAGCAGGTAAGAAAAAAAACCCAGCCAGGTATTAATTGATATATTCAATCTTCTTAATTCTTTCTGCATCCAAAGTCCTCTTGCAGGGCTTCTTAAACTTTTTCCACTCACAAGCCTTTCAGTGCTTCTTAAACTCATAGGGTTGTGACCCACAGTTTAAGAAGCACTGCTCTAGGGAATTTAACCAATATACAAATATCTTATACTCCAATATTTCATGTTTATCATGCTACTTTCCCTTAAGAATTCCTAAAATTATCTGTAATTTCACCTGAGAGAATCATTATGGTTATACATTGAAGAGGGCTAAAAGCTTCAAATTAATCCTTCAATAGTCAAGTTCCCTTTAAGAACCCCATATCTGTTCAGCATCTGTTTTTTAAAATGATATGATTTAAACTTATAATTCAAAAAGCGCTGAAGAAATGCTGCTGAAATGCATCCAAGATTAGGAGGGAAGTAGAAAACTGGGAATTTTTACAATCAGTGTCTCTGATAAAGGTCTCATTTCTAAACTATATAAGGAACTGAGTCAAATTTATTAGAATACAAGTCATTCCCCAATTGATAAATGGTCAAAGGATATGAGCAGGCAGTTCTCAGAGGAAGAAATTAAAGCTATCTATAGTCATATGAAAAAATGTCCTAAATCACTATTGATTAGAGAAATGCAAATCAAAACAACTACGAGGTACCATCACCATATTGGATTGGCTAACATGACAAAATAGGACAATGATAAATTTTGGAGAAGATGTGAAAAAATTGGAACACTAATGCATTGTTAGTGGAGTTGTGAACTGATCCAACCATTTTGGAGAGCAATTTGGAACTATGCCCAAAGGGCTATAAAATGGTGTATACCCTTTGACCCAGCCATACTACTTCTAGTTCTATATCCTAAAGAGATCATAAAAATGGAAAAAAAAAGACCTACATGTACAAAAATACTTATAGCAGCTCTTATTGTGGTGGCCAAGAATTGGAACTTGAGGGGATGCCCCTCAATTGGGGAATGGCTGAACAAGTTGTGGTATATGAATGTAATGGAATACTATGGTGCTATAAGAAATGATGAGGGGCAGTTAGGTGGCATAGTGGATAGAGCTCTGGTTTTGGAATCAGGGCCTCAGATATTTGACACTTCCTAGCTGTGTGACCCTGGGCAAGTCACTTAACCCTATTTGCCTCACCAAAAAGCAAAAAAAAAAAGAAATGATGAGCAGGCAGACTTCCAAAAAAACCTAGAAGACTTATATGAACTGATGCTGAGTGAAATGAGCAGAACCAGGAGAACACTGTACACAGTAACAGCCATACTGTGTGATGACTGACTTTGATAGACTTGGTTGCAAGGATCTAAGACAATCCCAAAAGACTCATGATAGAAAATGCTATCTACATCCAGAGAAAGAACTAAGGAGTCTGAATGCAGATAGAAGCATACTATTTGCTCCCCTTTTCCTTTGTTGTTTTGTTTTATTGCTTCATTTTTGTGGTTCTTCCCATTAGTTCAAATTGTTCTTTACATCATGACTAAAGGAAAACATGCTTAATATGAATTTTTAAGTAGAGCATATATCAGATTGCATGCCATCTTGTTGGGGGGGGAGAGAAATGGGGAAGAAAATTTAAAACAAAATCTTATGGAAGAGGATGTTGAAAACTAAAAATAAATAAGTTAATTTAAAAAAAAAAGAGCTGCTGAGATTTGGGTTTGATGTAAGAAGAAATTTCCTAACAATTAGAATTACCCAAAGAATTGGAATGAGCTGCCCTACAATGTTTTCCTTGACTACAAGTCTTCAAACAAAGACTGGGTGACCCATGATTAGGCATGTTGGAAAGCATTATGTTTTAGCTATGTTGTTTGTTGTTCAGTCATGCCCAACTCTTCGTGACCCCATTTGGGGTTTTTTTGGCAAAGATACTAGAGTGGTTTGCCATTTCCTTCTCCAGCTCATCATACAGATAAGGAAACTGAGGCAAATAGGGCTAAGTGACTTGCCCAGGGTCACACAGCTAGATGAGTTTTCCTGACTCCAGGCTTAGCACTCTATACATTGTGCCATCTAGCTGCCCAAATGGTGTCAAACTCAAATAGAAACAGGGTCCACAAAACCATATTTAAGAAACCCTGAGGGTTGTATATTGACATAGAAAGCTACCTATTAACTACATGTGTGTTTGACACTTTTCGACTAGAGCACTGAATGAAAGGTTAAATAACGTGTAGAGTCACACACTCATTATGCATCAGAGCCCAGACTTGAACCTAGATCTTCATGGCTCTGAGTTCAGCTCTTTACTATACCACATTATGTCTTTGGGTTGGTGTTTTGAACACAACAGAGCAGCTACCTTGCTGCAATCTATTGAAAGTCAATCTTTGAAACAAAATAGAGATAATAACACTTTTATTACTTACCTCATAATATATTATTACCTCATAGGGTTGTTATGGGAAAACACTAGCTAACACTTACAGAACTGTGTAAACATGAGAAATTATCTAGGTCTAATACATGCTCTGGAGATACTATCCCAACTTCCATTTCTACTGATGAATCAGAACTCCAGAGAATGGACACTAGTTCCCTTCAAGGTCGTAAGGGTGACCCTGAGTGGTTAAGGGTTAACATTCTAATGATTGTTGTGCTTTCTGCTGTGATCATGGGTTATTATCCATTAGTAAGCCAGACTTTAATTAGTCTTTAGAAAGGGAGATTTACTAAAGTGCTATAGTAAGAACCATTAGTATTAAATATGTACTGAAAAGTCTGTAACATATTCTTCCATCAGTATATAGACAGTCCTGGAGAAAGTGGACTCAGGCTCAGAGAGCACATAGGGCAGAAGGCTTCCTCACAGCTCCTGAAGGTTCTTTTGCTGGAATCCTTGAGACATTTCCATCAGGTGTGGTGTAGCTTTTTTGCTGGACATGAATCTTTGTGGAGCCTCCCTCATTGAATTTAGTCTTATACTTGGCTCTCAATGTAAGCATTACCATAAGTTGTTTTGGAGATGTTGCTGATGCTGATAGGGCACAGATAGGAAGATAGGAAGGCTAAAATTCTTTGAAGCTCACAAGGTGCTTTTATAGCCAAGAGTGGCAAATAGGAAGGGGCTGAAGTTGAGGAATTCTTCTCTCCCTGAAATCTCCCCCTCAAGTGGTTTCTTTTCAGGGGTTTGGCTGGAACACCTGAGCCTGGCTGCTGTTCACTTGAATCTCTGATTCCAACTAGCTCGTTGGCTTTATCCAAGCTCCACAGGGTGTTACCAAATTCCTAAACCAATCTGAACAAAATTATTCTAGCATCCAACATACTAGATATTTCTTTCAACTTTGTCATAATCCCATATGATAAGAATGCCATCTATACCTTCATTCACATCATCAATGCAAGTATTGAATAAAACAGGATACTGTATTACATCAGTAGAGACATTCCTTCAGCCTGACATAAGTTAATTTATTGACCCTGAGTTACTGTTACCCACATTTCTCTATTTTGTTGACAAGATAAGAAAAAGGTGATACTTACAAGGACAACAAAAAGAGTTATTAAGTTTTATTTGGAGCAAAAAATGGAGCTTGTTTTCTATATGTCTCAGATCATTCTAGATCTTTGACTTTGCTTTCAAAAAATGGGCCCATGCTATGCTTTTCAATTTTTCCATGATCAGTTACCATTGTTTCTATGTTTTCTACATGAGCTTTTTGAATCTGAGATCATTAAACAGCTCCTGCACAGCCACACGAATCCTATTTTCTTCTCCCCTGAAATCATTCATGATTATATAATCAGAATGCCATCATGGAATGACTCCTATTCCCCTTCAATCCATAGCTTTTCTATGAACTTAAAATTCATTCTTCTAAGGTCTAGGATAAATGTTTGACTAGACCCAGTGTTGCCCATCTTGGCCTACCCCAAACCTAAAATGATATGTTTGCTTTTTCTCATGGTTTACAGAGCTACCGCTTTTTACTATCTGGTTCTTACTTATGGGTGTGTGATTCTTTGTAGGAATGGGACTAGAACTGGTCACAATAAGTGAGCCCATAGTGCTAACTGAACACTTTCTATTTTGGGGAACATGGGTGAGAAGGCAGCAATCAAGTTGTTTCTGAAATGGTAGGATGTAAGTGTAAACAGGTCAAGATCAAGAAGTAAGCACGTTAACAGTGATTAACCATGAAAGACTTTGCTACTCTCCTCAATACAATGATCCAACACAGTTCTGAAAGACTTTTGATGAAAAATGCTATCTACTTCTAGGGAAAGAACTGATGAACTCTGAGTGTGGATTGAAGCAAAACTTTTTTCACTTTATTTTTCTTGCTTTTTAATTTTTGCAACATGACTAATATAAAAATCTATTTTGCATAATTTTACATGTATGATTGATATCACATTGCTTGTCTTCTCATTGCAAGAGAAGAACCAGGAGGAAGAGGGAGGGAGAGAATTTGGGACTCAATATTTAAAAACAAATGTTAAAAATAAATAATAAATTTATTTTAAAAAAGAAATAAGCACATTATCTGTGATATACTTACCATATTTTTATTTTACTTTTTTCTGCATATGCATATGTTTTTAAAGATTTATTCTTTACTCAAATGATTTTCAAATAATTTACATTAATGTAATTGATAATGAGACTTTAGCTTATAATTTTCATAATATTTCATCAAGATATATATCAGTAGTAGGACTTCACAATAAAATCTAAAAAAAAAATAAACATGACATGATGTCCTCTCTGCTGAGCTTCTAGTGATGATTTCTGCCTGCATGTATTTCATGCTGATTCCTATGCCTGGACTGCTGTTCATCCCAAGCCCTATCCCACCAACACCTGCCTCTTGAAATCTTAGCTATTCTTTAAGATCCATTTCCAATGCCACGTTGCTGTGAGACCTTCTCTGATTTCTCCAAGTAGTAATCATATCCCCACCTCATTTCCTATAAACTCACATAGCATTTTGTTTACACCCTTCTTGGACACTTATGTAATAATTGATATTACTGTTTTTGTGTATATTCTATCCCCCTTACAAACTAAGAGGTACATGAGGGCAGGGACTAGAAACTATCTAAATCTCTCTCAGGACCTGATTCAGTTTTATGCACTTAGGAGTTTTAGGATCTTCATTAATTTCTCAAGACAGTTACCCTTTCTTTTCAGATGTCAAAGTTCAAAAAGAAGGACCTTCCTTATGGTACTTATGAATCACAACTCTAATTTTCTTCAAATAAAAATAATGGAAACACAGCCCATTAGAATTTGAAAGAAGCCAATTGTTTCAGCCTTTTATTTAAAACTTTGTGACATACACATTTATAGAAATGTTTACCTATGGTCTATCAAAGGGCAAGCCTATAATTTTAGCTTCTTTTGTTATTCTCACAGATTCACAGTGTAAGAGTTTTTGTTATTATTTATCAGTGGTTGGCTTGCTGTCATGAAACACTGATTTATATAGCAAAGATATTTTGTTAAGAATATAGAGTTCATGGTATGGAATATTTTTTTTTTCTAAAACTCAGAGACAATAGATGCTGTTTCCTCGCTTAATTTGGCTTAAGTTTTAAGAACAAGGGAAGTTGTTTGCGTAATGCCTATAATGAGCAGAGTTTTCAAAAATAGTGTACTTACTAAAAATACCCATTTCATAGCATAGTACTGAACAATTTTAAAGAAGAGGCTAAATATAGTCAACAACAGCCATGTAGAAGGCTAGCAGTCATAGGATTCAGCAAAAACTAAAAACTGTAAATGAAGCAGTTACCTACTTTCAACAGACATATACAAAGGCTTTGGATTAAATATAAAGGTTTTGTTTGTTTGTTTGTTTGTTTGTTTGTTTGTTTTACTAAATCCACACTCAGAAAGAACATGAGATTTTGAGCGATTTTTTTTCTCTCCTGCTGAAATAGTCATGGGATTTCATTGATCCATACATACTCTTTGTCCTTTGTGTCAGTTTCACCCATTTGTAAAATAGCTGGGAGAAGAGCAAAGTTAACTAAATGTTAACTCCCCTCTTCATAACTTCTCTATTACTGTCAAGGGGCCCACCATTCTCCCAGTCACCCAGGTTCATGAATCTAGCTGTCATCATCCTCCACTTCCGATTCTCTCTCAACCCCCATCCCCACATATGGTGGTATGTTTAACTGTTGACTCCCCACCCCCCAATGTATGCATGGAACAGTTTAAGTTAAATCTTCTTTATTAACCACTTTTTCCACTGCTTTCTTTCTTTCTTTTTTTTGCTTTTCTGGTGAGGCAATCGGGGTTAAGTGACTTGCCCAAGGTCACACAGCTAGTAAGTGTCAAGTGTCTGAGGCTGGATTTGAACTCAGGTCCTCCTGACTCCAAGGCTGGAGCTCTATCCACTGTGCTACCTAGCTGCCCCTCCATTGCTTTCTTGAAGTCTAGACAATTAACAAAGCAATACATCAAACCCTATTTGTAGCATTTACCAACTTCTGAGGCATAAATGCTCACACACACAAAATTTCATAATAACTCTTGAAAGCTGGTTTTAGCTGGTTCCAGCATACGTCTTCTATCCAATTTGTTGCCAAGATCTATTGATTCTACCTTCATAATAGTTCTTGCATATGCCACCTTCTCTCCTCTGGCACTGGCACCACTCTTGTGCAGGTTTTTATTCCCTAACCTACTGCAAAGGCCTACTGATTGGTCTGCTTGTCTTAAATCTCCCTCCATTCCAATCTCTCCCCTACTCAATTGTCAAATTGATCTTCCTAAAGCATAGGTCTGATTGTATCACCTCCCTATTCAAAAAGCTTTGATGTCTCTTTATTAGTTCTATAATCAAGTATAAAATTTTCTGTCTGGCTTTTAAAGCCCTTCATAACCTGGCCCATTCCTACCTTTCCAGTCTTCTTAGATATTACTCCCCTCCATGTATTGCACAATTGAGTGACACGAGCCTTCTTGTTCAAATAAGACACTCCACCCCCGACTATGTATTTCACTGGCTGTTTTCCATGCATGGAATGCTGTCCTCCTCATCTGTCTCCTGGCTTCCATCAAGTCTCAGCTATACTTCTACCTTATGCAAGAAGTCTATCCTAGTCCTTCTTAATCTTAATGCCTTCTTTCTGAAACCACCTCCAATTTATCTTGAATTATTTTGTTTATGCATAGTTGTTTGCATGTTATCTCTTTCAATAGAGTATGAGGTCCTTGAGAGGAGACACTGTTTTTGGAATACAAAGTATTTAGTGTTTAGTCTGGGGCCTGACACATAATAAGCACTTGTTAAATGCTAGTTGACTGACATGTTGAAGAAAAAGAATATTAAAACCAATATTATACTATGAATTTTTAGTCTAGTTTGCCAGAAACAATTATATTTAATTTAGCATTGATCTATATTGAAGCCATTTCTACCTTGGAGAGAGAAATGTCCAAACTAGCTTACTTCCCCTTCCATACCTTCCATCATGACTCCGCCTCACAACAATTTAAAGTAACATTTATAGGAATTTTTGACAAGAAAATCATAATAATATATAAAAATACAGTTTGGGTTAATGTTCAAGATAATGTTCAAATAATCCAGTTGCCATCCCATTCTTTCTTGAGAAGCTCAAATTGAGATTTTAAATATGTTTCCACATACATAAGAGTTAAACTAGTCACATCGTTCACATGAAATGCTTAGCACAGTACCTGGTTCATTTAGTTGCTCAATAAATGCTTATTGATTGATTATTTAGTTGAACAAACCAACTATAGACTATGGTCTCCATGAATTAAATTGGTCTGTAGGATTAAGGCACCCTTACAGGAAACATGGTTTTATTTAAAACAAACAAATTAAAATTAACAAACAAACAAGCACCTATTATCCAAACAATATAGTTCTTTGGTTTTAAGTTAGATGTATGGACAAATGAAAAATGAGTGTCAAATATTATAAGAATAGTTTGTATGTTGGTTTTAGTAGATTCATATCTACCTAAATTGTATTTGTGATCTTCCTCTTGCCATTATTAAAAATATGCTTTATAGTGGTATCATAAAATAATTTATTTACTGGAAAAAATTCTTGCTGTACATTGAGAATCTAGAAATACTACAGAATATTACAGCTATGTTGAAGGATACAATGTGATATATAGACATGAACAATTTTCCTGATGAGGCAAATTATGGGGAGTGGTGATAGAACTCATTTGAATCATACAGTTTACCCGTCTATTTTGACTAATTAAGTTATTGAACTTCAAGACACTCCAACTGCCACCTCCATGCACCTCCCCATGACTAGAAGACTCCCTCTCTTCATCTCAATCTATTATCTTTCCTGGCTTCCTTCAAGTACCAACTACAAACCCATCTTCTACAGGGAAGACTTTTCCCAACCTTTCTTAATTCTAACATTCCTTCCCTTCCTAAATTATTTCCTATGTATCCCGTATAAAGCTTGTTTGTACATATTTGGTAACTTGTTGTCTGTCTCTTCCATCAGATTGTGAGTTCCTTGAGCTCAGGGATTGTCTTTAATTTTTTTTTTGCATCCCCAGCATTTAGCATCATGCCTAGAACATAGCTGATGCTTAATAAATGCTTGTTGACTTGACTTGAGAAAACCCCTCTGTATTTAGTTATAGTCCCTGGCCTCAAGAAGCTTAGACTTTTGGTGATAAGGATAAGACATGTACTCAAATAATTATGGTATCAGACAGAATGTGGTAGGGGCAAAGAAGAAACCTGGATGAAATAGAAATTTGAAGACGGAAAAATCATTTTCAGTTGGGAAAATGAGAGAAGGCTTCCAGGAGAAGCTGGAACCCAAGTTGGTTCTTGAAGGGAAGGAGGCTATAGGGTCATAGATTTAGACCAGTAAGGGATCTTAGAGATCATCTGATTCAATTTCCTGGGAAATTAAGGAAAGTTAAGTAACTTGTCTAAGGTCACAAAAGTAGTAAGAGACTGGAAGGGTAAAAGTGTTTATTAAACACCTATAATATGCTGAATAAGGTACTATACTATCCATGGGGGAACAGAGGTTAAAAGACTTGCCCAAAGTTATACAGCTAATAAGTGCCTTAGGCTGGATTTGAACCCAGGTCTTCCTAACTCCAGGCCCAGGGCTCTATCCACTGTACCACCTAGTTGTCTCAGTAATAAACATAAGAAGTGAAATTTGAACCCATGTTCCAGAGATTATCCACAACAGATATAGATAAAGGAAGGGGGAGTTCATTGCAGCTAGAACTGCAGAGTGAAAGTGGTGACTTTGGAGAAAGGAGAGGGAAGGATGAGTTCCATTAAGCTGGAACATAAAATATGAAGGGTAGTAATGTGAAGGGTAGTAAAGCTAGGAAGAAAACTAGGGTGTTGAAGCTAGAACGTGGAATGCTTGACAGCTAAGATAAATAATTTATATTTTATTTGGTAAATTGTAGTAACAACTGAAAAAATTTGCACACAAAAGTAATTTAGGAGGTTTTAATTGGGAAGCAGTGTGATAGGAGATACTAAAGAATACAAGATCAATTTGGTTATTTCAGCTGTAAAAGCAAGATGTGATGAGGGTATGAACTAAGGTAGGTGATTGATATGGGAGTGGAAAGCGGCAATGGATGTGAGAGAACAAATAGAGCTTAGCAAGTGAATGGATAGGAAGTGAAAAGGGTGAGCAAGAAAATATTTTGTCTGGATGACTGAGAAGGAAAATATCAAAAAAAAAGGATTATCTTAATGGGCTTACTTAGGTGAAATAGAATCACATTTTTAATAGTGGTGAAGTATCTTGGAAATGTGGGATAAAAATTGCCTTTTTTTTAAATTGATACAGAAATTTAAGTTGAAAATTATTATTTCATGCTTTAACCTTTCATCCTTTACATTTAGCCAGTGAGTAGAATTTTTCATTTTAGATGACTGATTTCACATATAGTAAAACAGTAATAAAATGTGATCATTCATTTTGCATGGTTATTTTACATATTAGATGATACCATATTTTCTTGTAAATTTACTCCCTATATGAACACAAGTATTGAAGAAGGAAATAAGGAATTTTAACTTTGTACCTCTATATAATACTTTTCTCTGCTTTGATATAGTAATAATGCTACAAGTAGTAGTTTTTTCAAGCAGAATAAACTTTGTATTTTCCAGTTTCAAGGTTAACTTTAAGAAAAGTGTACAAGTGTACTTGCCTTCACACTCCTAGGTTAGGTACCCAGAGATAGGCTGTTATTCCAGGTTGTAGGGTTTTTTGGGGGGTTTGTACTCCTGAAATTATATCTCATAAGCCCTCATCAGTGGGATTCCCACTGTCAGTCAGCCATTTGACACAGTAAGCTCAAAGTAAAGGCATTTACAAGATGGCATAATGAGAACAGTAGCTATAAAACATTACCGCTAGAATCCTGTAGTATACTTTCCTGAAAATACATATATTCTGTGGGAAGAGTGTGCACAAAGTTAGTATACCCTCCTACTGATCAACGCATGAAAGGAATACTTGTGGACCCTGATGTCCTTTCTCAACTTGTGGAGACCTCTCTGTAGTGTAACTCTCAATTGTCAGGGCTATTTCTCTCTTGAATTCATGATGGGCTCTCTTTATTGGCTGCCAGGGGTCATCCTTAAACATTTTCCTCCTTTGAGTCCCTGTCTCTCTGTGATTGTGTCTGACTGGAGAGTGTCTCTGCTCCCTCGCCTCAAGCTCTCTCAAACTTATCCCTTGATTGATGAATGCGATGTCTACTACTGGGGCAAATAGATTTGACTCTAGATGTCATGGATGAATAGGGGGAGAAATTCCTCTCCCTTGAATCCTTTGATGTAGGAGTAATGGTCATAGTTTGCAAAGCTGATCCCAGCTTATATTCTTTTGAATTGAACTCTTGAACTGTTTGTCTTTTATGGACCACACAAGGGAATGACATCTTTTGCCAAGCCAATAGCCAGGTTCCTCTTTTAATTCAATTAAAAGGCAATGTGGTAATGTGTGAATAGAGAGAAGGGGACAATGTTGTGAAAGTAGAAATTGAACATGTGGAATGAGTGTAAGTGAGCGTTCAAGAATGAAGAGATTGAATATGTGGAATGAGTGCAAGTGAGCATTCAAGAATGACACCAAGGTTGTGAGCCTGTGTAACTGGGAGAAGTAATGGGGGAGTTTCCTACTTTGCAATGGAATTATCAGTAATGCCTATATCTTCATAGTGATTTTAATGCTTCATTATCTGCTCTTGATATTCTGTGATTATACTCTGGGCTTTGGGCCTGGGGACTTGTTGAAGACCAACTCTTGTATGTAAAAGAAGTAGCTGACTTCTAACCTGGAAAAGAGATAGAGGACAAGATTTCTCAGTGATCACAATTCTACTTATGCTCAGCTATCTCTCAGTTGTTTTCTTCCTGTCTCCTCTAGGACTGGAGTTCAGACACAACATATTACCATATATAATGTAGTATATATATATGAAAATATATAAGCAGTGGGAAACTTTACACCAGCTATATATTCTTTCCCTGGGCCAAACAGAGTCCACAAACTTAAAAAAAGAGGGAATTTCAAATGTCTGTGAATACGTAATAAACGTTTGTTATATTGAAATAAACACCATCTCTCAATCATTTGCAAAACATTTCTCCTTCCATGTAAACACAAATGAGTCTTTCCTATTTTGCTCTAAATAATGACACACCACTGAAGGAAAGGAAAATGTAAACACTTTGATGGCAGGGACTGTTTCATTTTGTTTTTGTATCTTCAGCACAGTCCCTGGCACACAATAGGCCCTTAATAAATGTCTGCTGATTGATTGAGAAAATGTAAGGTCTAGATAACATTTCCCTTGTCAGATTAATCTGTGATGCTTGGTGAATCATGGTTAGTTAGTAAACAGGAATGAGAATCTTAAAGATTAATACAGATTTTGAAGGGTATTAAACTAAAATATGTTGTTGTTCAGTCATTTCAGTTGTGTCTGACTTTTTGTGATCTCATTTGAGTTTTTCTTGGCAAAGATACTGAAGTGGTTTGTTATTTCATTCTCCAGATCATTTTACAGATGAGGAAACTGAGGTGAACTGAATTAAGTGACTTGCCCAGGGTCACATAGGTATTAAGTGTCTGATGTGAGATTTGAACTCAGGTCTTCTTGACTCCAGGCTTGGTGCTTTATCCATGGGGCTACCTAAGTGCCCAAACTAAAATATAGATGCTTGTAAATTTTCACTGCCTTCCCCATTTTAGAAAGAAAATATCAAGGGAAAGGTGTTGGGAGATGTATGTAAGTGTCTTAATAGAATGACAAGATGTATGTAGCAACATAGCATTTTGAATAGAAAACTGGTCCTGAAGCCAACAAAACCCAGATTCAAGTCTTGTCCCTAATACTGTTGGCTATATGATCCTGGGCAAGTATTTCAGACAAGGTGTTGACCTGGATTGTACAGGGAGGTCTTTATGCCAATGAAATCAGAGGTCTCTTCCCTATTCCCCTAAACCTATCACTGAATACAATTTAACTAGGTTGTGCTTAGCTTGCTAATAAAGGCTAAGTTATTTGGAAAGTTGAGTTAATCACCTAGATTTGTCAGAAGAACAATTACTTATTATTATGGAAAATGGTGGTTTTATTTTATTTGGGGCAGATTATTGAACTTCCTTGCAATGCTTCATTTTAATAGACAAAATGGTCCATTTTCTTCTTTGATGTCTTAGTCTTAATGTTCTTGTTTATTTGAACAGTAGGATACATCAAGGATACTCTTTTCTATCAAGAAAGTTTGACTAGGAAAAATTCAAGAAGGTGACACATAAGTGCATGAGTAAAAACCATCTTAATTTAGGGTTTTTTTGAGAATAATATGACATTTCACTCATCCTCTTGTTCAGCTGAGAAAACACAAAATTCTGAATGCAATAACAATAAAAATGTATTTGAGCTATATACTTCCTTTGTAGCTAAGGGAGAGTCAAGGAGACAAGGTGAAAGAAAGAAATGACATGGTAAAGAAAGAGAGACTCTATAGATAAACAAAAATAGAAAAACAAGCAGAAAAAGGGAAAGATGTAGAAAACTAGAGATTGGAAAAGACAGAGTCACAAAAAAAGAGACAGAAATATTATGCAAAGATATACAGGGATACAAAAAGACAAAAAGGAAATAGTATACAAAGAAAGAAGACAAGGAAACCAAGTGAGACAGACCAAATGGGACAACTTTAATGAAATTAATGTAGTCATATTGTGGCTTATTAGGATAACCTAGTTAAAGACTTTTCAAATAATGTTTAAATTTCACAATAGGAATAAATTAAGATATCATCTCTTGGTGCATATTTATAGGCTATATCTGGGTTAGAGTATGAATTGCCTGTTTTTGAACTAAACTATAGTATTAAGACTTACATATAAATATTGAAAACATCTGAATATATAAAATAATCCAATTTGTAATGGCTCCCTTAATCCTTCTCAATTTTATGTTAAAAATATCTGAGAAGAGATGATATTGTAATTGAAAAATGGAAAAAGAATCATATTAAAATATGCAAATAAACTACTGACTTATGTTTATGTGTTGAATATGTGTATATAACATGCATATGTGATAGAGATGGACAATGACCTTGGACTTGGGGTTGTTGTGAGGAAATTGTTTTGCAAACCATAACTTATATGCACAGGTGAGAAGTAACTTGGCATAGTGGATAGAGTGGGTACTTCTGAGGAAGGACCTAGATTTATGTTCAACCTCTAATACCTATTCAATTGTATGCCTGCAGAAATCCAGTCTCCTTTGTTGGATCTTTCTCCATGTTATATTCACCAATAGTGAGTATCCTCAAGGCTCTGTCCTAGGCCCTCTTCTCTTCTCTCTCTGCACTATCTCACAAAGTGATTTCATCAGTTCCTATGAATCTAATTATCATCTCTATGTAACTGATTCTCAGATTTTTTTTCCAGCATTAAACTCTCTTCTGACTCTCATCTTATATCACCAACTGCCTCTTGTACATCTGATTTTCTATAGGCATCTTAAACTCAATATATACAAAATAAAACTCATTGTCTTTTACCCCAAACCCTCCCCTCTCATGAACTCTAACATTACATCTCCTAGTTAGCCAGGCTCACAACCTTGGCGTCATTCTTCACTGCTTATGGAACTCATCCCAAATATTCAATTCATTTGCAAGTCTTGCCATCTCTTCCTTTATAAAACTCTCGTTCCCATCTCTCCATTCATACAGCTGCCACCTTGGTGCAATCCCTCATTCACTCACAGCAGGATTATTGTTTTTTTGTTGTTATTCCATCAAGTCTTTCCCCATTCCAAGTCATCCTTCACTTAGTTGGCAAAGTGATCTTTCTAAGCACAGGTCTGACAGTGCTACTGTGCTACTTAGGAGGTTCCAGAGTGGCTCTAGATTGAGTCTTGAGACAAATATAAAATCTTGTTTGGTTTTTACATCTTTTCATGGCCTAACTCCTTCCTACTTTTCTAGTGTTTTTATACTTTATTCCCCTCCATGTACTCTTCTCTCCAGGGTCACCATTCCTCACCCACACTGCTTGACTTCTCCACTGGCTGTTCCTGATGCCTGGAAAACTCTCTTTCATCACCAGTGCCTCTTGACTCCCTTGACTTCCTTCAAAGCTGAGCTAAAATCCTACTTTCTGCAAGAGGCCTTTCTACTAATTCCTTTTTTTTTTTTTCTGAGATGACCTTCCACTTACACTGCAAATATTTTGTATGTACATAGTTGTTTGTATGTGGTTTCCCTCATTAGAATTTGAGCTCCTTGAGTCCAGGTACAATTCCGTCTGTCTTTGCAATCCTGGCACTTGGCACTTAGCATAGTAGGTGCTTAATAAATGCTTATTGACTTCCTGACAACCTCTCAATGCTCCTGAGAGTCTCTAGGACTAGAAGTTACAGAACAGTAGAAGGTCCCTCCACTAGTGAAATAACGGCTCTGAAACAAATAATAAAATTAAAACATTGATACCTAGATACATGAGAAATCTTAGATGTTGTACCTTCATTCCTAAGCAATAGCTTGCTTTCCTGGGTACTCCTTGCATTGTGATTACTTGGCTTTTAAATAATTTATATACTTGAATATTTGCTGCTGCCTGCTATCAGCAGTGGAACTCCTTCCTAGCCTGTTTTCATTGATGAGGCTAACTGTGAGCCTCTCTCCCTCTTTTGATTAGTTTCCAAGCCCTGTAATTGGACCCAGTATTACCTTGAAAGGAGCACAGCCCTCTTCCCTATAAGTCCTGAGAAAGGCTCAGGCTACCAATACTACTATTTTAGATATATTATGCTTCAACTAGGCCTTGGGAATTTTACCTGAAAATCATAATTTTAAGTTGACTAGAAAATATATTATGGCTTCCAAATAAAGGACTTATTAACAAACTG
This sequence comes from Vombatus ursinus, assembly GCF_900497805.2. NCBI lineage: Eukaryota > Metazoa > Chordata > Mammalia > Diprotodontia > Vombatidae > Vombatus > Vombatus ursinus. The sequence continues at coordinate 3,021,001 of NW_020955033.1, read as the reverse complement.
TTGGAATTTACCTAAATTGGTAAACTGGGAAACATCTGTACTTGGATTTTCTTATTTTTTTTTGGCTATGTAGATCAAAACATTTCCCATAAATCTGTTTAAAGTATAGGAGTACAAATCCAGTTTATTAAGTCAGGATACCTGCTAGAGGCAGCCAAGTCTTAAGTTAGACACATGATCTGGTGTCTTATTTTCATTCATCCAAGACTTTTAAGAATCTAAGAATCACACAACCGTGACTAATATGGAAATATTTTTACATGATAGTATATGTATAAACTATATGAAACTGCTTACAATTTTCCAAAGATGAGAGGGAGAGAAATAGGGAGAAAAATTTAGAACTTAAAATCTTGTAAAAATGAATTCTAAAAATTTTCTTGTCATGTAATTGAGAAAAATAAAATACTATTAAACTTTTTAAAAAAGGAAAAAAAAGATTCTAAGAATCACACAGTTTTAAACAATTTATAACTATTAATTTAACAGATATTTGTCCATTGAGCAGGGAGCTGATGAACTATTGTAAGGTCAGAACTACATCCATATTGACATTTTCTCTGTAAATTAAAAAAGATGTGATGAACTTGAAGCAAAGTGAAAATGACTCACTTGTTCATAAGATGACATTATTCTTGCAAATGCAAATAAAGAGGTTGGTGGATTTTGTTTCATTGTGCTGTCAAAGGCAATGAGAAATAGATTTTCTAGGAATGCTTAATCATTTTTGGTACTTATGGTGAACCTAAATAGAAGGTCTACCATGAAAAGAGATCATGAGCCAATATCTATTGCAGAGGATGAAGAAGTAGAAAAAATCTATGATGTTCCAAAGTAAAATCAATTAAATTTAACAAAGATTTATTAAATGCCTACTATGTGCAAGGAACTGCACTGGGAACTGAGCATTTAAACACAATAATTACTGTAAATGGTCCTTACCCTTGAGAATCAATATGTAATTATTAGTGAGCCAATATATAATTATTAGTGACTCCAGTATAGAGTGCGGCATTGGTGATGATAACAACAAAATCTTCAGTGGATCTGTGATCTCATTCATGCTGACATACCTTCTTATTCTGTGCAATTCTTGTCCATATCCTCTAATAGATACTCCACAGAGGAGCCACTTAGCCTACTGGAAGACTTTCCTCAGTCTTTCTGCATTCTGTAATGCTAGCAAATGCTAATGAAGCCTTCAGGCTGTTCTGTTACTCCTTAGTTTCTCTTTGCAGATCATTCTGCTCACCTTTTCTGAGAATGTAAGTGCAGGCACTGTCCCACTTTTGCTTTTTTTGTCCTTAGCACCTAGTGTAATGACAACTTCTGTCACTTGATAGGTACTTAATAAATGCTTATTGATTGATTATTCAATTTCTCAGTGTTACCCCTTACACCAAGTAATATGCATAGGCCACCATTTGAAATTATTGGTCCATCATGTGTCTTTCAATTGCCCTTTGGGTCACCCAAAATATTGATGTTTCAGGGCTTAAAGCGTGTCCAAATTTGCAAAAATAAAGCATCATTGGGAGAATACATGTGATATATATGTATACATATGTGTTATATACATATATCTTTATATATATGTGTGTGTGTATGTGTATATACATGATATATAATACGTGATATATGTATGAGAGACTAGCCTGTCCTTGTTAAAAACAATGTGCAATTTTCCAAATTCAATTCAATCAGCTCTCTTCCTATAACACAGACTCTTTGGCCATCCTTTCTAGTGTGTTGACTGGGTGGCTGTTCTTTCACTCATAATACCCTTGGTGCCCCAACTCATGTTCATGGTGGAGGAGTTAGAGCTGGAATATTCTTTGCTCTCCATTGTCACTTCTAGATTCTTCCTTTACCGGCATCACTCAGTAACCTCTCCTCCTTTGAGGCTCATTCAGTCCATACTTAGCACTCAATCAAGATTATGGTAGCTATTACTACAGACCTCCATGACACTCACTTTTTAACCTCTATGAGTTCTATCATAGTCTATCTTTCCTCTCTAATTCCTACTCTTACACTAGAGGATTTCAATATACATACTGATACTCAAATAAGCTAACTTTCTAATTCCTTATTTTACTCATTTCCTATGACATACTTCTTTTCCCTATCTTAGCTACAGACCAATTGTCATGTACTTGGTCTTGTCATTAACTGTGTGTCCATTTCCATGTTCATGAGCTCTGAAATAGCTTTATCTGGTGATAATCATTTGTCATTCTGTCTTTGTCATTTCAATCATCTGTCATTTCCATTCTCTGTTTTATAAACCCTAAACCTATTCTTCATCCTCACCAAGACCTCTAATCTCTCTACTCAGGTCATTGTCTCTGCGCTGACTGCATTCTCCTCCTTCCTTCTCCTTAACCCCTTGACAAGCCAGTTTAACTCTACATCATCCTCTACTCTCAAATTCCTTGACCCCTTATCCTGCTTAGCTTGGACAAAATCCATGCTTGAATTATTTCCCCCATCTTTTGCCTTTACTTCTACTCACATGCTGTTGAACAAAGCAAGAGACAATAACAAAACCATGCTGACTGGATCTAATATAAATTTGCGTTACATAATCTCGAGTGTGGGCTCTAATTATGGCAAGGCAATCCTTTTACATCTCCCTAATTGACTCATTCCACTCACCACAACACCTTTTTTTCCCAAACCTTTATATTCCTCTTTAAGCCTCCTGTAATTTCCCCTTCACTTACTCCCTTAGCTGAGAATCTTACCTCATATTTCACTGAAAAAATTGTGACCATTTGCAGAGGGCTCCCTCTTCTCTTCTGTTCCTCAATATGTATCATTCATATGCCTTCCCTTACTATCTCTGCCCTCACCCCTATCTCACATGAAGAGGTGACCCTTCTCCTTGCCAAGACAAACTCCTCTATACATACAAGTGAACCTATTTCATTCTGTCTTCTCCAGAATATTGTCCTCTCACTAATCTCTTTCTCACTAATCTTCATTCTCTTCATGTCAACTGGCTACATCTTTGATGCTAATGGACACTTCTATGTATCATCTATCCTTCAAAAAAATCCATTTGAGCTGTGAATCCCTGGTAGGTATTGTCCTCTATTTCTCCTCCCTTCCATGGCTAAATTCCTTGAGAAAGCTGTCTATAATTGGTGCTTCCCCTTCTTTTCTTCTCATTCTTTTCTTTGCTCTACAGTCTGTCTTCTGACTCCATGAAATTTCTTTCTCCAAAGTTACTGATCTTGTAATTGCCCAATCTTAAAGCCTTTTTTAATTCATCTTCCTTCTTGACTTTGCAACCTTTGACACTATTGATCACCATCTTTTCCTAGATATTCTCTTGTCTCTAGTTTTTTGGGACACTGATCACTCCTGGTTCTCCTCCTACCAGTTGACAATTCAAAATGGAGTTGCTGGATCTTCACCTAGGTGGTATCTGTTTATTATGAGTCTCTCCCTGCCAAACCCCCCCTCCCCATCCTTGAGGCTCTTCCCTGGGCCTGTTCTTTTCTCACTCTATACAATAGCTTCCCAAAGTGGGTGATACTGCCCCCTGTGGGGCACTGGAACAATCTAAAGGGACAGCAGTAGTTTCGGGCACAATTGAGGGGCATTGAATAAAAATAATGAGGTGGAGGGTATTGAAGCATCAGGAAAGAAGAGAAGATAAGAAAATTTTGAAAAACCCATTTGTACATGTTTCGCCTGTTGTGTAACAGAAGTAAAGTTGTAATGATTACATTATTTTCCAAATAAGCACACAAAATCCTAATTATGCCTGATCAGTGGTCAAATCCCCCAACAAGTCTTAACAAGAAAGTGTTGGCAGGTGAATGTGTTGCACTTTGTTGGGAAGACCAGCATGCATCAGCAGGAATATGTGTGTGTAATGACTTGTTTAAAATACAATACTATATGGTTACATAATGCAATATTGCATCACCAACATTTCAATGTGGGAAAACCCCCACAAATTTACAATAAATTACTAAATTTCAGATTGTGGCATTTAAAAAATTATATTTTTTGAAATGATACAAATTTCAAAAAAAACTGTTAAAGGGTTAAAGAAAATTGATTTCCAAGGGGAAGGATGCTGAGTAATTTTTTTTAAAGGGGGTGGTAGGCCAAATAAGTTTGGGAACCTCTGTATACAATTTCACTTGATAGTCTTATAAACTCCCAGGGATTCAATTATCATTTATATGCAGACAACTCTCAGATTTATTTATCTAGTCCTCACCTCTTTCCTGAACTTCAATTTCATGTGTTCAGCTGTCTTTTGGAAATCTCAAACTAGATGACCCATAAATATTTTAACTCAATATATCCAAAACTGAACTCTATTTTTTCCTGCATACCCTTCCCTCTTCCTAACTTTCCTAATATTATTGAATACCCCATCCTCCTCTTAGTCACCCAGGATCAAAACCTAGTTATCATTCTTAACTAATTTGGACTCACTCTATATATTTAATCTGTTGCAAAGTCCTGCCAATTCTACCTTTGCCAAATTCTGGTATATACTTATTTGTCTCTAATGCTATTACCACCCTGTTAGAGGCCCTCCACACCCCACACCTGCATGATTGTAAGAGCATTCAAGTTGATCTCCCTGATTCAAATCTCTCCACCACCACCACCCCTGCCCCTACCTGCCCCAATCCATCCTCTACTGAGCTATCGAGCTGACTTTCCTAAAGCACAGGTCTGATGATATAATCCCTCCCCCCCCACATTTAATAAGCATCAGTGGTTCCCTGTTATCACTAGAATCAAACACACAATCTTACACTTTCCTTCCTTCCATATATTTTATGATCCAGTAATGCCAGCCTTCTTGTTTTCTTGCACAAGACAATTCATCTCCCAAGTTTGCATATTTTCTCACTCTCCAATTCTTTACCTCCCCATCTCCATCTTCTGGCTTCTCTGTCTTACCTCAAATCTTAACTAAAATCCTACCTTCTGCAAGAAGTTTTTCCTATTTCTCCTTAATGCTATTACCTTCCCTTTGAGATCGCCTCCAATTGATCTTATCTATAGTTTGTGCATATTGTTTTCCCCATTATATTATGAGCTCCTATTTCTACCTTTCTTTGTATTTTCCCAGTGCTTAAGACAATGCCTGGCAGATAGTACATGCTTAATAAGTGCTTCTTGATTTACTTACTTAACCCCAACAGCAAATAAAAATATGCTAGAAAATGTGGTTCAGGATTTTTAAAAAAGAGACCAAAGATTCACAGGTTACTCAGAATGCTTCTACTTATAGAGGATTGACACTTCTGCAAAAAGAGAGTCAGAAGACAACTAGACATGGCAAGCAACATGTTGTTATTTAGTCATTTTCAGTCGTGTCAGACTCTTTGTGACCATATTTAGGGTTTTCTTGGCAAAGATACTGGAATGTTTTGCCATTTCCTTCTCCAGCTTATCTTGCAGATGAAAAAAAAAAACTGAGGCAAACAGAGTTAAGTTATTTGCCCAAGGTCACACAGCTAGTAACTGTTTGAGGCCAGGTCACACAGCTAGTAACTGTTTAAGGCCGGATTTGAACTCAAGAAAATGAGTTTTCCTGACTCCAGGCCCAGTGCTCTATCCACTGCACCATCTAGTTGCCTGGCAGGCAACATATAATGTAACAAAAAATCATAATGGACAGGAAATAATAAATAACTGATGTGGAGGTTGTTTCCCTGTCTCTTTTTAGTGACTCAATTAATTAGAGCAAAAGGCAAATCCAACACCAAATTAGAAGAAAGAGTAAAGATGAGAAGGCAATGCATGCAATTGCAACAGCTCCAACCTGACATATTCAAATGAGCTATTAACATTGAAAAATGGGAAATGATTAAAAGTAAACATATTGATTCTGATTATTACCATTTACAACAAAAACGTCACTAAAGTAAAGCAGTAACCATAATGAAAAGCCTATTAAAAAGCCAGAAACCAACCAAGTTTGCAAATACTTGATGTCCTTGCCAAGCAGAGAGACATGGCATCTAAATACAATATCAATTTAGAATATAAATTATTTTGTAAAACACTATGTTTAAGAGTAGTGGAAAATTATGAGAAATATTACTTCACAAAACAGCAAAAAGCATTGAAAGAGAAAAAATGTGTCTCTAAAAAGCTAGGCTTGAGATTTAACTAAGCCAGCTCATCTCAAGAGCATTTAGAGTTGAATGTAAGAAGAAGGAAAATAGGGAAGAGGAAATGGGTTTTTCTGCATTTCTATGGTGATTTATTTTCATTAATTAGAGACAATAGAACTACCACTTTTGGATGCTAATGCATCAGTGCTATACTCAGAGGCAGAACTGGTACTTGAGAAGATGAAGTAGGGAAAAGTAAAGAGAACAGAACACATACACACAGAAGAAATTCATGCTCCAGGCCACACAATTTGGAAAATACAGAGTCAATTTAGGATCTCTCAAAGAAGGGAAGATACCAAACAACTGGGAGTAGGGGAAGGAGAAACAAGGACAGGATTATTACCCCTCTAAAAAGTAGTTAAAATACATCAGAACTACTGACCCATATATTTTCTTTTTAATTCATATAATGTCTTCATAAAAATAATCTGAATGTGCATCAAAGGTATTCTTGATGAAAACATGTTAAAGGAATAGTATGTTTTCACAAGTGATTTATTACACCTGGTTACTACTTCCCAGTTGTGTAGACAAGATAAAATCTCCTTGAGTTTTGTGCTGATTCTCCAGTATTTGACTAGATAGAGAAATATTCAGCCTTAAATTTTCTTCTTTGACAAGGTAACTCTCATGATTATAGTAAAACATACAAGATTCCTAGATAGACATAACAGATATAACTTTGTTCAATGATTCTTTGAATAAGGCTATCATGAAAGGCATAAAACTCAAGCAGGCATACTTACCAAAAGTATTCACCACTGTCAAAGAGTATGTTCTGTCAGCATCCAGATAGAATAAAGATTTCCTATAGATGATGAGTTGGATGGACAGCCTATTAAGTTAGTCCATCAGCACATGTGTCTTGGACTGGTACTGCAGATGGACAATAAGCTGGTACCAGAATTTAATGTAAGAAAAACAAGAGGCTGGATAGCACTATAGAAATTGCCAGTGCTTTCAGGTACCTAAAGTTACTGTTTTCTAACACAAAAACCTATCGTTTTCATACCAATATTTTCCTGGTGATGTTTTATGGCTAAACATCTCAGGATACTATAATCTCTGAAGAATTAAAATTGTGGATGACCCAAAGGGCAAAGGAGAGATGCATAGTGAGGGCAGGCAGAGTCAGAATTCTGGCTTGGTCACTTAATACATGTGTGACTTTGGCTAAATCACTTCACTTTCCTGGGCCTCAATATCCTCATCTGTGAAATGTAGGAATTGCACTAGATGATCTTTAATGTCCTTTCTGACTCTGTTTTTCAGAGAATACATTCCACCACAATATGGTAGAAGGAATGGAACACAGAGCTACTTTAATGTTCACATTAAAATCTTGTACAGTCAGGTATTGATTTGCCATTTTCTTTTTTTTCTTTTGGCATATATGTAAGTGCATTTTAAAGGAAAACCTGTAATCAAAGGTAGAACATAAAACAAGTGAATTTTCTACTTTCAATTATATTTATGTTTTATTGCCTGGATTCCCTTGGATTACATTTCCTTCATTCTTTTTAGTTTCTTTACAATCAGTAAACTTTGGTTTCTGATATATATTTCTGTCAATAGACTCTATTGATTTTGTCAATAATGGTTTATTTTACTTTGAAAAGTATTTCTACCTGCTTACCTAAAGGTGGGACTTTCTATCCCCACCCAATTTAATATATACACAGAAGGCCTAAACAACTGGATTGAGTCAATCAATTAATAAAACTTGGCATGAACAATTTCTTAATAAGTTTGGGAGAAGTGAAGAGTTTTGAATGTTGGATGAAGATGAGTAAGCCATACAAGAAATGTATTATGAGAGGCTGAATTAATCAGATCTCTAAACGTAAGTATAATACAGCAAGTCAATTCAAAATCATTTCAGAGGTAGGCCAGCTGAGTGGTAGCTGGTGAAGGACTCCTCAGTGGGAATTGACTTTGAGGGGAAGGGGAGTTGAAAGGCTCAAATTTCTTTTCTTTTCCCACCCCATTGTTCATATAACAACCTTGTAAGTTATAAAAGTTTAGAACACTTGGAATGTCCACTGGAGTAGAATAACAGTGGCCCAAGAGCATTACTGACTGATGGGAGTGTCTGTATAAGGAGCTGAGAGACACATAGAAGACAAACTAGGTTCACTGAAGAAAGGCAGCTTGAGAACCCTTGGAAATGACCAGAGAGTTATACCTAAGAGAGAATTCAGGAGGACTCATGAAGAGAGAAAAAACTTTCAGCAAACAAGAACTGAGTTTATCCTTTGAATCCATGTACTCTCTAGTTTGAGCCCACTTTCCCCAGGACCCTTATGTGTGCAAGTGAAGGGTGTGCCCTTCCTTCTTTTTGGAGGGGAGGAATTTTTCTATAACAACTATCCTTGCTATGCCTTCTCAGCAAATCACTTTGTAAAAGCTAATCAGATTCTACCAGTTGATTATAATGGGGCACTCACCAGATGGGTGCTTATGAGCAACAGTGTTAGAAATCAGCAGTGAGACAAAAGGTTATCCTAAGAATTCTAAAGAAAGAAATAAACAGTAATACTCTGCGGACCCAACCTGCTGTTACAAGCGATAGTTATGAAAGTAGCCCCAGAGGCGTACTGTACTTACAACCCTAAATGATGTATTGGAAATAAGAAAGAAATTTTTAGGGGAAAGGGAAAATTTAAGAGAATGAAAACTGAAAAGCCTGACCATTTTACATTACAAGTTTGGAAGGGACCTCAAAGATCACCACTACTATCCTAAATCACGATATGACTAAAATGACTTGAAAAGTGGTCATCCAGCTTCTTTTTAAATACCTGTAGTGATAAGTAACTCACCATCCATTGTGTCAGCTCATTTCATTTTTGGAGCACTCAAATTATTAGGATATTTTATTTTGAATTAAAATATAATTCCACTCAACTTCTTTCCATTCATTATGAGTCTTCCTTCTAAGGCCAAGCTGAATAAGTTCTAAGTTTTTTTCATGAGAACCACTTAAATATGTGAAGATAGTTATGTTCCCTCTAAATAGACTTTCTACCTGTTTAAATATTCCGAGGTCAGCCCTTCCTTCAATCAATCCTCATATGAGACCCTCCTGGTCATCTTCATCTAAACACAGTACAGATTGTTAATACTTAAAAAGTTCAAAAAGGGATGATTTAATTGATGTGGGTATTCCTGCCCCCCCCCCCCCCGCCCCTGCCGCCATGAAGCATATCACAGTCATCTCTTTTACACAGGTGGTCTTTAAGAGTTGATAAGGCAAAAACAAATGATTGTCTTGTATCCAGTCTAATGATGAGATCATCTTATCTTAGAAGGGCTAGTCCTTAGATGACAGAAATACAATATTACTGAGCCTGTATTTAAAAAATCCTTCTAGTTTAGTAGAATCTCTCAGACTTTACAGTCTTCAGATATAGCCTTCAAGAATCCATAGTCACCTCCATTTCATGGTAAGAAATTTCAGTCCAGTTTGTCAATGTTTCCTTTACAATATAAGATCCTAAACCAAACTCTATAGCAGATATGGTCTGAGTGGAATAGAATATGTTGGAGCTAATCTCTCATCCTTGTTCTTTATACCAGGTTTTTATTAATGGAGCCTAAGATCATACTTTAGATTTTTTTTTCCTGTATCATAATACAGACTCATTTTGAGATTTTATTACACTAAAATCTCTAAATCATTTTAAAAACTATAAACTTATTTCTAAAAATACTTACCCTATACAGTTGACTTTTTTGAATCCAAGTGCAGGATTTTACATTTATCCATGTTAAATGCCTTGGTTTACCCTTCCAACCATTTAACATCACTTTGGATCCTGATTCTGTTATTTAATGTATTATCTATCCATTTAAGTTTCTTGTAATCTACAAATTTGATAAACTTCCCATCTGTTAGAGTCCAGAGTTGCCCAGGATGAAAGTAGTAACAACTTTGTCTTGGAAACTGTGCCAATATATAAGCTACTTACGTGTTGCATTCCTTCTTTCAAATATGCATAGGGATATCTCTTTAATGCTGTTACATATTGTGGAGGTTCAGTGTGAGTATTAATGTTAGGAATGGGGTGCATTTTGGGGGTGCATTGGAGTGAGAAATGAGAGTGTGTGAGAACTGGAATATTTGTGTGGGAATGTGTTCAAGAGAGAAAAAGGAAAGAAGGAAACAATCCTTTATTAAGCATCCATTATGTATGCTAGAGCCTGTGCTAAGGGTTTTACAAATATTATCTCATTTGATCCCTACCACAACCCTGGGAGGTAGGTGCTACTATTATCCTCAACTTACAGTTGAAAAAACTAGCAAACAGAGGTTAAGTGATTTGCCCAAAGTCACACAAATAGTAGGTATCTAAGATCTGCTTTGAGGAAGCAGGGTGTATTTAATGGCAATGGAGAATGAATTACAACAGCATCGCTGTGAGTGATGGATTTGTAAGTGTAACCTCCAATTCCCCATTCCTTTGGGTCACATGCTGGCCCTCTCCCCTGATGTTGCTGTCCAGTGAGATGGATGAGCATGTCCATCAGTCCCAGCAAGTTGTCAGGCACACAGTGCACTGGGAGGCAATCTTGGAGTTCGTTACTCAAACCCTACTTCAAAATTTCTATCAATACCACCTGCTCCCAGCCCCAGGTGACTCTCAAATGCCTAAACTCGTTCAGGTTTTCCATCAGGGACCTTATTCCCTGCCTAGCCTTAGTACTGACATTTTAGCATTCTATGTCCTAAAAAAGTGTTCGTATATTTTCCAAAATTCTGCTTCAAAGTATTGGTAATTCTCCAATAGTGTACTATACAATAAAATCCAATCAAGGGTCTGCAAGGAAGGAATGAGTTCTGAGGACTGAGGGATGTGGGGGAGGGGAAGGTGACCTAGTGTAGAAAGTTTGAATGAGAGCAGTATATGTCCAAGTGACAAGTTCACAGCACCATATATTAGCTCTCCCCTTCCAGGTTGAAATCAGTCCACAAGTTAATACATTTGAAGTCTATGTAGTTGATCAGTTCTGAAGCCACCTTATGGTGGTTTTATTATGATTTGGTCTAGGGGTTGGCAAATTATGGCCTAAGAGCCAAATCTGGTCCATTGGTTGTTTTTAAAATTTTTTAAATTAATTTTTTGTTTTTATTTCATTTATTTATTTGTTTACCCATCCACTTATTTATTTAACCACTGCTTATTTTTGTATAGCTTTTGTATGGCTTTATATTTTTTAAAATGTAAAAACCATTATTAGTTCCTGGGCCCTGCACAAATAAGTGTGGGAGCTGGATTTGTCCTTGAGCCATAGTGTATCAGTGCCTGATATTTCATGGCTCTCCACTTAGTTCATGAGGACATTATAAGTGACTTTGTCAAACGTTTTGTTGAAATCTATATGTGTTATGGCCATTCCCTGACTCACTAATAGAGTAATGCTATCAAGAAAGAAAAGTATCAAGACTGGCAATCTTTTGTTGTTAATGAACCTGTGCTGAATCATAGTGATCACTCCATCCCTTTGTAAGTGATCACAAGCCTTGTCTTTAATGATGTGTTTGATCATTTTGTTTAGATCATCTGTCAGTAGTTAGAAATATCTAATTTCTTCCACTTTAGAAAATTGGGACTTTTGCTCATCTCCAGCTTTTAGCATCTTTCCCATTTACTACAGTTCTTTGAAGATCATTGACAGTGGTTCAGCAGTGATACCCTCAAATTTTGTCATTAGCATGGGATTTACTCAATCTAAGTCAGGTGATTTGAGAATCTAATGATGTGCTCTTAAATCTCCTCCCTTATACTGAGTTTCAATTATCTGGTTAATCATATTTTTCTATACTTAAAAAGTTCAAAACAATGGGACTTGTGTAGTTTATGGGTCACCTAATATAACCTCCTGAGAAAACTGAGGCCCAGAGAAGTTCTGGCCTTAAGTTGCTGATTCTACATCAAATCCTACTTAAAAACCTCAGACCTTATATAGCATTTTGTTTTTCAGTTCTTTAGTGCATGTGTCATGTGCCTTTTTGTAATATGACATTTTACTTTATAAATATACATGGTACATACTAGATTATAAATTCCATGAGGGCAGGGACTTCAGGTCTTCTTTAAAACTTGTATATTTTCTGCTGGGGCTTAGAATAGTACTCCGGGTACAGTAGGAGCTTAATGATGATTAAATAAATGAATGGATAGATGCAATACTGTAAAACTCAAATAGAAATCCCAGACACTAACCCATACATATGGATCTCTGTAGGTGCATATTGACTTAGAAAGCCATATATTAACATTATCTATGTTTTATTGAATTATTATTTATTTTGTTAAATATTCCTCAATTACATTTTAATCTGGATCAGTCTGCACTTAAGAATATTGTGGACTACATACCACCAAAGGGCTCTGTATTTAATGCCTTTGCTCTAGGTCCAGTCATTCAATCAGTTCTGAATACCCCTAATTATTTTATCATCTAGTCTGAATTTCTCCAACTTGTCTGCTCAATGGAACGGTACCAGAAACTTCCTCAATTACTATGATTTTCTAAATGTGTTTAGAAAGTGAGTTTTCTGTATGTAAAGTGTATAGAAATGTACTTTTGAGGGAAAACAATTTTGTAAAGAAAATGATAAAAATGTCTTGAAATCTAGGTAAACAATGCCTACAGTATTCTCCTAATGGGCAGTAAAGTAATCCTATCAAAAACAGAACATCAGTGAGCATGTGATCATAACGAAGCCATGCTAGCTCTTGGTGATCAGTGCTTTCCTTTCTAAATGCTTAAAAAGCATCCATTTGATTTGTTTCAGAATTTTACCTGCAATCAAAGTCAAGTTTACTGGCCTACAGTTTATATATACTACTCTTGGGGACTGAAAATGCACATACTAGTCCTTCAATCCTGTAGCCCCTTTCCTATTATTTATGATCTCCCAAGGATCATTGATGGTAGCTATCAAATTACAGTCAATATCATGGTCTGGGCAGGGCTAGTCACAAACTGACTTAGGGTCGCTAGGTTTTCCTTTATTATATTATCTTGGATTTGAAATCTTTGTTAACTATTATTCTTCCCTTTGTTGTTTAAAGATAAACTTTGGCAGAGAGAAGAAAAATAATATGTGAATGGTTTTGCCTTCATAGAATCATAGAGCTAGAGTAAGAAAGGGCCCCAGCATCCATCTGATGCTCATTTTTTAAGTGGAAGGAAAAGGTGTCCTGAGGTTAAGTGACTTGCCCAAGGTCACACAGGAAGTGACAGAGGCAGGATTTGAATGAAGGTTCTCTGACTCCAATCATCTTTCCACTGTACCACTTCTTTCCTTCATCCATTATTGCATCCATTATGAGCAATGGTCCTATCCTTTCTTTCATCCTTCTCTTTTAGTCAGCATTGCTTGAAAAAAAATTTTTTTTTAATGTTTCTTAGCATTTATCACCAGCACCAACTCATTTGGAATTGCAGTGTTGCGATGCTCTTCTGAACTTGTAGTCATGGAACCAAAGTTTGAATCCCATTTGCTATATGCCTGACCTTGGGCAAGTCATTTAATTTCTTGACTTTTCCATCCCCCACCTCAAGCTATCGTCTCTCCTTCCCATTTCCACGGGAAACTCCTTGAAAATACTATTTACACTAATTGCCTCTACTTCCTCTCCTTTCTCTTCCAAACTTTTTGAAACTTGGCTTCAGTCCTCATCTCTTAAATGAAACTGTTTTCTCCAAAGCAACCAGTGATGTCTCAGTTGCCAAAACTAGTGGTCTTTTCTCAATCCTCATCTTTTTTTGACATCTCTGCAGCATTTAAATCTGTTAATCATTCTCTTTTCCTGGTTAGTCTTCTCTTCTTTGGATTTTCATGACAATGGTTTCTCTTGGTTTTCCTATATTCCTTCTTAGTCCCCTTGGCTGGATCTATATTCCAAACCTGAACTTAGGACATACCCTTCATGTCTATATATACCCTTGGTCACTGAATCAGCTTCCATGGATTTCTATAGGTGACTCAAATCTATATTCTCTTCTAGTTTTACATCTGAGTTCCTGTTCCACCTCACCACTTGCCTGTTGGACCTTTCAATCTTGATGTCCCACAGGTATCTCAAAACTCATCATGACCAAACTGGAACTCAGCTTTTCCCCCTAACACACTCATTTTTTCAAACTTCTCTACTCTCTCTAGACTACTGTCATATTCTAGGTACACAGATTCACAATTTCTGTGTTGTCCTTGTCTCTTCATTCTTCCTTGCTCCAAATACTCAACCAGTTTCCAGGTCTTATTTTTTTCTCTCATGATGTCTCTTGCATCATCCTCCCTTTCTCTACTCCCACAACTATTACTGTAGTTCAGATCTAAATCATTCTTGACTGAACTATGATAATATCTTCTAAATTGGTCTCCCAGCCTCATGTCTTTCTCTATTCTGATCCATCCTTCAATCAGCTACCAAAATGATTTCCTGAAGTGCAAGTCTGACCAAGTCAATCTTCTATTCTATATAATCTAGTCACTCCCCATTTCCCTTAGGATAAAACACCTCTGTTCAGTGTTTAAAACCCTTCATAACTTGTTCCCAACATATCATTTTAAATCTTTTTATACATTAATCCCCTTCATGCACTCCATGCTTGAGCCAAATTGGCCTTCTTACTGTTCTTCACATACAACATTTCATCTCTAGTCCATTTGCCTTTATGGTGGCCATTCATCATATTTGGAATGCACTCCTGACCTCCACCTCTTGGAATCCCTAGTTTCCTTCAGGAATTCCCTTTTTCTCCCTAGCTGCTAGGGACTCCTACAAAAAGCTTACCTTGATTCTCTTTTGTTTATACTAAATATGTACATGCAATCCCTCTTGTGGATACATTAGCTTCTTGAAAGGAAATACTAGTATTGTTTTGCTTTCATTTTTGTGCAGAATATTTGGCACAAAGAAGGTACTTGATTACTTATTAATTAATTATTTATTGAATCATCTCTCTCTTCTTTTCCTTTTTAAACAGTTCTGTTTCTATCTTCAGAATGTCATTCTTTAACGTATTCTCCTGAACCAATTTCTCTGGTAGAATTTTAGGCCATAACATTTCTCTCAGCCCTTTGAAATTTGCTCTCCTCAAGTCTAGGACGCATATCAGATTACACCTAGTTTTCCTCTCCTCAATCAATCAATAAGCATTTATTTATTCATTTGAACTCAGGTTCTCCTGACTCCAGGGTCAATGCTCTATCCACTATACCACCTAGCTGCCTCTCAGTAAGCATTTACCAAGCTCTTACTTTGTACCAAGCACTGCCTTAAACTCTGAAGATACAAAGAAAAAGCAAAAATAGTTGTAATTTCTACCCCCACAGCATCACTCTTATCATCAACTCTTTAGTGCATAACCACCACCCTAGTTCAGGTCTTCATCACCTTTCACTTGGAAAGATGTAATCGTTTCCTAATTGGTCTCCCTGCCTCAAGTTCCTACCCACCACAATTCATCCTCCATACATCTAGAAAAAAGGATTTTCCTGAAGCACAGGTGTAACATATCAGTTGTTGTAATTGTTCAGTTGTTTCAGTTGTGTCTGACTCTTTATGACACCATTTAGGGTTCTCTTGGCAAAAATACTGGAGTGGTTTGCCATTTCCTTCTCCAGCTCATTTTACAGATGAGAAAACTGAGGCCAACAGGGTGAAGTGACTTACCCAGGTTCACATAGTAAGTGTCTGAGGCCAGATTTGGACACAGGAAGCTGAGTCTTCCTGACTTCAGGCCAGGCCCTCAATCTACTGTGCCAGCTAGCTGCCTCTGACCATATTACTACACTGCTCAATAAACACGGATGACTCCCTATCACCTCTAGGATCAAATATAAACTTCTCTGTTTCATATTTAAAGTCCTTCTCTACCTGGCTCTCATCTACCTTTCCAGCTTTATTAGTCTGATGAATCCTCTCTACATTCTATGGTAGAGGCACAGTGGTCTGCTTGTTTTAATCACACATGGCATTTTACCCTTCATTTCTGTTTCTTTGCACAGAGGCAGATAAGAGGTATATTAGATAGAGCACTGGACAGGGAATCAGGAAGAACTGAGTGTGAATTCTGCCTAAGACACTTACTATCTGTGAGACCCTGGACAAATCACAACTTTTCAACCTGGTTTCCTTATCTGTAAAATGGGGAAAATAATGTCATCTACCTTATGGGGTTGCTGTGAAGACCAAATGAGGTAATGTATGTAAAGCATTTTTTTTGGCTAGGCAACGGGGTTAAGTGACTTGCCCAGGGTCACACAACCAGTAAGTGTTATGTGTCTGAGGCCACATTTGAACTCAGGTCCTTCTGATTCCAGGGCCGGTGCTCTCTCCACTGTGCCACTTAGCTGACCTATGTAAAGCATTTTGCAAATGCTTTATGCACTTTATAAATTAATATTAAAAATAAAATTACTATTATTTTGGAACTCTCTGAATTTATATACTCATATAGGTACTTATTGACTTAACTTATAAAATGGACTCTTTGAGGACAGAGGATTGCTTCATTTCTGTCATATGTGTAGCAGCTAAAAGAGTGTTTGCATATATAAGGTGCTTGATAAGTGCTTGGGCAGATAGTTGGCACAGTGGATAGAACACCAGGCCTAGAGTCAGCAAGACCTGAGTTCAAATCCAATCTTAGATGCTTACTAGCTCTGTGACCCTGGGAAAGTCACTCAATCCTGTTTGTCTCAGTTTCCTCTCCTGTAAAATGAGCTGGAGAAGGAAATGGCAAACCACACCAGTATCTTTGCCAAGAAAACCCCGGTGGAATCACAAAGAGTCAGATACTACATGAAAAGACTGAACAACAACAACAGATCAGTGCTTATTCATTAATTGGTATGGCATTTTACATATACTATCTCATTTGAGCCTCACAATAACCCTATGAGGTAGGCAGTGCAAGAATTATTATCAGCATTCTTATTGACGAGGTAACTGAGGTTCATAAGGACAATATGCCCCAATCCTGCCTCTAAGTGCTGGAACTGAGACTTGAATTCTGGTCTTCTGACAACAAACCAGTAGTAATTTTTCTATGCATTACAATGTCTCTGTAAAAGTCAATCATTCATTGCTCTCCTATTTTTCTGTCTTCTTTTTTTTCTGTAAATCTTTACATACCATCCCCCACGCCCAGAAAAAGACATTATTGGGTAGTACAAAGAACCTTGGATTTGGAATTATAAATCCTGATTTCAAATCTCAACTTTTCTGTTTCCTAATCATATGACTGTGCCAGTTACTTAAATTCACTGGGCCTCAGTTTCCTTGTTTGTGAAATAAGGGGCTTAGTGTAGATGATGTCCGAGGAACCTTCTAACTAAATGCTCTAGCAGATTCCTTCCACATCCTCACTGGTTGAAATCCTTGCTGACCTTGGAGGACAAGTTCAAGTACTAACTCACTCAATAAATCTACCATAATGTCCCCAGCTAAAAGTGATCTTTCCCTCCTTGAATCCCTCAGGTATTCTATTGTACCTTTTTTATGTATTTATTTAGTCATACCCTGCATTATGTTATAGTTATTTGTGCCTATGCCATTTTACTCCCTCCCAATATTAGATCATAAATTCCATGAAAGGAGTTTAACTGGGTTTAATTTTTCCATCTTTACACCTCTAGCAGTGCTTAATAAATGTTTGTTGAATTAAATTGAAAATATCTAACCAAATATTTAACTTCCAGTAATATATCTTGTAAAATATTTGACACTGTAAAGTACCCTCTCTCCTCAAATGACAAGTTGAATGGTTAGATGATGAAAGAGCATGTACAACATAAGTGAAAATAAAATAAAGCAGAGAAAGAGAAAGTAAGAAAAAACTTTAATTACTGCATTTAGGTCAGCAAATTGGCAAGGCGACAGTGAGGCTAGTAAAGGACAGTTAGGTTAGTAAGAGATGTCACTAATATTGCTAAGAGCCTGAATTCATTTGTCTTTCTAGTAGTCACAAAAGAAACACAGAGTGACATCTCAGTGTCTGGGATCTATTTTCCTAATTGCTGAAAAGGGGCTGGACCAAATGGAAAACACTTTGCCAATGCATGAGGTAATTATCAATATTAATAGTTGCCATAGCACATGGGTTCAGACTAAGGATAGGAGTAATAAAAGACAAGAGGATAGATAATGTAATTCTCATGCTTTAGAAAGAAACAGGGGAGGATTCCAGACTCTACCTGTAAATCTGATTTGTGTTCAAGGGAAAATTGGATATACCAAGAAGGGGGTATGATTAAAGGTGGGCCTGTGGTTATAAATTGCTTTCGTAATAGTGATGAGGGAGGCTGACATATAGTATAATAAGAAGACGGGAATGTCAGCATCAATTTTTACTAGTGTCATGAACAACATATAGTGTATTTAAATTAGCTTCATTTGTGGTAGTATTTTGGTAAGCAGTGGCTTCAGAAACATTAAAATCTTACATATATATTTGTAAGATATAGCTATCTTACACAAACATATGTGTGTATATCTCTATCTCTTTCCATCTATCTGTCTATCTATCTATATCTCTATATAAAGATCCAACTAAATTATCATTGACCTTTTTGTAAGGCCCAGAATGCGCAGTCTGAGAGAACACAATGGTTTGAAATATATTCAAATTTCAGGAAAACTTTGGGATGTTTTTCCTTAACTAATTCACTAAATTGTGTTAGTGTGACATAAATAAGAAATTGGATTAAATGAATCAAGAGGACATAATAAAAAGAGAACAGACTTCTATGTAATTAGCTATATCTATGTTTTCCCCTAAAAATTATTTATGATGAGATTTTAAAATCTCTTTCTGGTCCAAACCATATCTATCCATTTTAGAGTAATATTCTCTTTTCAGTTTAGCAGGATAGCTAATAATAATTATAAGAGCCAACATTTAGATATCATTTACTATGTGCCATGCACTGTGCTAAATGCTTTACAATTATCATCTTATAACCCTGGGAGGCAAGTGCTATTATTATTCCCATTTTACAGATGAGGAAGATGAGCAAATCAAAGTTAAGTGACTTGCTTAGGATCACACAGTTGGTAAATGTCTGAGGCTATATTTGAACCCAGATCTTTCTAACTCTAGGCCCAGCACTCTACCCACTGTGCCACCTATCTCAACATTATAGAGATGGAAAGGCCTTTGTAAGTCATCTAAGGTTCCCCACCTCCCCAAGGCTGTCAGGGTTAAATGACTTTTCCAGGGTCACACAGCCAGTAAGTGTTAAGTGTCTGAAGCCAGATTTGAACTCAGGTCTCCCCCCCATCCTGACTCTATTCGCTCAATCCACTGTGCCATTTAGCTGCCCTTTAGGGCATCAAGTCTTGATGATATAAATCTTCCCTGAAATATGAATCCTCTTGATAATATCTCTAACAGGTGGCCATCTATCAATTCCTTACTTGATGACTCTTAGCAATGGGGAATATATTAGGAAGCATGATGTGGCAGAAATTACATTGCACCCAGAGTAAGAAGACCTAGCTTCATTTCATACAGCTGGGCCTCTGTTTCCTCACCTATAAAATGAGGGCATTAGAATCGATAATGTCTGAGGGCTTTTCCAGTTATGAGTCTTATGATCATATTTGCTGAGTCAGCTCATTCCATCTTTGGACAAACCTACTTGCTAAAAAGGTTTTTTTTTCTTTTTCTTATATTGAGTCACCAGTAGCTCCTTACCCCTCTAGTTCTTAACTTGGGGGTCCATAAACTTGCTTTTCAAATACTTGGATAATTGTATTTCAATAGAATTGATTTCATTTGTAATCCTCTATATTTTATTTTCTGCATTTCGAAACATTTTTTTTCTGAGAAGGGGTCCATAAGCTTCATCAGATTGAAAAAGGGGTCAATGGCACAGGTGATAAAGCTAAGAACCTATGGTCTACAGGATAAAATATAAACTCCTAATCTGGTTTTTAAGTCCTCCTACAATCTGGCTTTACCTTGGCTTTTCAGCCTAATTTCACATATACGTGTACTACTCTGTAAACACTCTACATTTTAGGAAAACTGGACTCCTACGTATTCTGTGAACTCAACCTTCCAGTTCTCATCTCTACATTCATCTAGGGCATCCCTGTCACCTTACTGGGCTTTATATCTGCCTTTACATTCAGCAATAACCCTCCAAGCATTTATTGAGTGCCTAGCATGTGCCAAGTAAATCCTTTGCCAGATGTTAGGGCTACAAAGACAAAAATGCAATAATGCCTGCCTCCAAGGAACTCACATTCTATTGGGGAAGAAAAACATATGCACAAATAAGGACATAGAGATGATATACAAAGACATTTTTTGGAGCAAGGGAGAACATGGACTAGAGCAGGGCTTTGAAGGAAAATAGGGATTCTGCAAGGCGGTAGTGTGGAGGCAAAGCATTTAAGGCATAGAGGACAGTTTCTGTAGAAGTGAAAAAAGTGTGAAAGTGAAGTGAAAAAAAAAGAAGTGAAAAAAAAATCCCAGAAGAGAACATATAGAGAGCCACAGGTGGGTCAGTTTGGCCAAGGGGTGTGATGGTAAATTTTTAATAAGCATTTCTCTGAAAAAAGTATACAAAACCCACTTTTACATTTGATAGATATTAACATTTTCTCCATCATTTTCTTAGGGCTAGAAATCAACAAAGCAATAAAACCCTAATTTGTAGCATTTGCTGATTTCAGAGTTATAAATGCTCACATTGAAATTTTAACAATTGGTTTCTATGAGCCAGGATAAACTGGCTCAAGTATATCATTGGTTTGGCCACAATTGAGGCATCACTTTGTAAAGATAGCTTGGGCTGAAGCTGTTCGGCTTTAAATGCCAGACAGAGGCAGTTATGTTTTATTCTAGAGGCAATAGGGAGCCACAGAAGCTTATTGAGTAGGCCAAACCCATTGGTTCTCATTCTGTCCTTTGGACTTATAGCAACATGGTATAGTGGGAAAATAGATTTTGAGCCAGAGGACCTGAATTTGAACTGTGGTTCTGCCATGTTCTAGTCTCTGCATCTCAGTAAAATGGTGCACTTAGAGCAGATAATCTTCAAGTTTCCTTCCAGTTCCAAATCTGTGATCCTATGTTTTTACTTGAAGACAGCTCTTATGCTCCTATTCCCTCCCCAACATTTTCTTGTCTAGGCTAATGCCCCTAGTTCACTCAACTAGTTTTTTAATGGCATGCTTTCAAGTACCCTCATTATCTTAGTTACCTTCCTCTGAACTCTCTCTAGATCATCAATGTCCTCCCTGGAATATGGCGCCTGGAAATGAATATAGCATTCCAGATTGGTTTCACAAAACATGAAACACAATTGTTTTCAAAAACCTGTTTTATCTGGTAAGGTATACAGCACAGGCTCTCTGATATTTCAGATATTTATGGGAAACTTGATTTTCCAAACATTTCTCTTGAGGACACAGGTACCATTGCAACTTTGGGAAAGATATGATTTTTACCAACCCTTTCTTCTAATTCATGAATGCAGAATAATGGAAGAATGAGTAAAGATCCCTGGCAAATGAAAAGCATTACAAAATAATAAATATTTGGATGACTTTCTCATTATTGAAGAAGTTTTATAAAAGTATGTTGTCAATGACTACCAAACAATTTCTCTTCTGCAAATTATCTTTCTAAAAGCCTATTCATTTTTATCTGTACCCAAACAATTCACCTTCCTAAGGAAATCTGATGTACTTTTAATTCATTCTAAAAATAAAACAAATTAAACTTTTTAGAAAAAAATTAAAGCATGGGAATATTTAGGTTACTCTCAGTGAGTTACAATGTCTTGGAATTATGTTGTGTCTACACAAAGTATGCAACTGTGAGGCAATTATGCAATTAATTGTATAAGGGGGCTGCCCCCAAATTATCTCAACTGGTTGTCTACATTAAGTTAATTAATTAAGGTAAATAATTCATCATTTAAGGATATCTGTGCAGACAAGTAATCTTTAACTATATCTCCATCTATTAAGTAAAGTAGAAAATTGAAATATTACCTTATCAAAAACTTTTTGCTTAGTTATCTGAATATGATCTAAAACTTTTTTTAGGTTTGAATTTTCATATAATTACATTAATTCTCAAGTCAGTGTATAGACAAAACTTTTGACTTAAATTTATTTTCCCTGGATTTCATGATTTATCACATTTATGGAGGTGGAACTCTCTCTTTAAATGTTGCCACATGTTTTATCCAAACAATTCCTGACAACTTTTTTATTTCTTTAAATTCATTAAGTTAGTGTGGAACTGTAAACAAATGAGTACTTGATAGGATGCAGTTACTTAATAAATGTTCATTAAATTTAAGTAAATGGATTATTTTGTTGTCTAAAACAAATAGTGGCTATGTCAGAGGGCATATTCTATAGATTTTCTTCCTTTTTTTGTCCCCAAAAAATGATCTCCAGGTTTAGTAAAGATAATTGATTCTCTTTATTTAGAATAATGGAATTTAGGAAAGGTGATTTAGATGAATTCTTACCTGAGCTCTTGTACCAGGGACTCTACTTGTACTGTTAAAAAAGAAGAGAAAGAAAAATAGTTAGTTGTCTGTTTTTCATCTTATTCCTCTGAAATGGGACCTGCATCTGCCTTCATATGGTGACAATGCAATTGTTAGTAAAATCTTATCCCCATTTTCATTTGGTTAATTTTTCCCTGTTTGGGTTTGCCCCACCTGGACTGCAACCAAGTGAGAAAATTCTTCCTAGTTCTCATCTCTCACTAAAAGAGGGCAAATCTTTGTAGTCTGCAGTGTACTGAACATAGGATTAATTCTTTGATGAAGATAGCACCCTCTGATTATAGAATCTACCAACAAGCTACTATCCTTTTGTGGAAACTATTTGAAATAAGGTAGAGGTCACAATGAGAGTCAATGGGACTAAGAACTACTGATCATTTTTAAACTTTTACTTCTTACAAAAAATTATATTCTATAATTTGCTGGAAATCCAATTTGAATAGATCACAGATCCATTTGAATATTTGAGTTGTAAACACTGTTTGAAAACATCCTAATATTTTTTTGCTGCTCATATGTATGTGTGGGCATATTTATATGCACATCAGATATATGAATATGTGTACATACCTGTATACATTTGCACATCTAAGTACATATGAGAAATAGCATAGTATAGTGGGAAAAAATTGGACTTGGCGTCAGGAAAGACCTGGTATGAATTCTCTTTTTCATACTTGCTAGCTGAGTGCCCTTGGGCAAATCACCTTTCTGAGTCTCATTTTCCTCATCTATACATGGGGATAATTACACTAATAGCAATTGCCTATTTTGCATCAATGTTGTGACGATCAAATGAGCTAAAACTTTATAGACCATAAAAAGCTCTATAGATGCCACCTAAATATAGACATATCCTTGTGCACATACACACAGAAAGATATGTGTATGAAAGAGACACATAGAGAGATACATAAAGAAACAAATTCAGAGAATGAGTATGTGCATGCTATAGAGCTGTGATTTCATCAGTGCAGGAGAACTCCCAGTGTGGAAACTCTCTTTTGATTGATTTAACTCCTTTGCAATTTATAGCAGGTATGAAATAAATCATTTTCATTAATTCTTTGAGAGTTGCCTTGGGATATTGAAAGGTTAAGTGACTTGCCCATTCTCTCTCCATTATATGTCAGAGGAAGGTCTTGAACTATCTATCTGTCTGTCTGTCTATCTATCTATCTATCTATCTATCATCATCATCATCAATCTATCTACAGCATGCAACAGACATATACACACTATAATTTAATAAAGCAGCTAAAAGACTTACAACTTGAGTTGTAGGAATTTCTTGCTGTGAACTTTGCCTAGTCCCTAGTAACCATTCAGAACAAAGTGTTACACTGAGAAATTGTAGGTGACAATTTGACACCAATCACATGCTTGTAATTGTAAATGACAAATTGCATTGCTCAAATAAAGCCTAGAACTATATTAGGTAAACTAAGTATCTGTAAGAGAAAGGGGAAAACTTCAATCAGGGCAATAGCAATAGTTTTTGAAAAAATAGGAAATGTAAAAGAAAATCTTTGACTTTATGACTGATTCTGGGATGGGAATGTAGAAAGCTAGTATTTATCAATAACTGCCCACACAAGGCTAAACAACAGATTGGCAGATGACAGGTGGTTTCAAAGAGTACTCCTGTAGCACAAGCAATGATATTTGTTTCACGTCTGGGAGACCATTCTCATTTGAGGTGTGTGTGTGTGTGTGTGTGTGTGTGTGTGTGTGTGTGTGTGTGTG
>NW_020955033.1:2956150-2996520 GCF_900497805.2 Vombatus ursinus | reverse complement strand
TGTGTGTGTGTGTGTGTGTGTGTGTGTGTGTGTGTGTGTGTGTGTGTAAAATGAAGTCCAAATAAAATTTCAGATGAGAAGATTCACTTTCCAGTACTGTGGCAGACAAACAGCCTGCAGTAACAGTATGTCTTTTAGAAGTCAAACTAAGAAATTCAGCTCATTGAACTTAAGGCTGATCTGATGAGAGATAGCAACCAACGCAAATACTTGGAGGGGGCATAACTCATTTTGTTCCCTTAAATTTTAGTATATTATTAAGGTATGAATTTTGATGATAAAAGTTTAATGTTTAGGAACTCTGTACCACTTTTATTGGACTATAAAGACATTCTCTACTTGCATCCTTGATGCAATTTAAAAAGTGCCTAGAACTCAAAGTAGAAAAGTATATAGAGCAAAACTTTTGTTTGAGTAGAGGAAATTCCAGGTCTCAATTGCTGGTGATCCTACACTTTGGTTGCCATGGCAAACTGAAAAATTTGTAAATCTGCTTTGACCTTATATTTTTTCTGATTCTGCTGTTTTGGGTTTTACTTGAATAGGAGTTGCTGACTTTGGCTAAATAATAAAAATAGCTAGATAACAAAAGCATTTCATTCATCTAGCAATTTTAATCCACTGTTCTTTAAACATTTCATAAATGTGATTGTTTTGTTGTAAGTGCTATTGCCCATTTCCTTAGCCAGGGAAACTGAAATTAAGGAATGATTCTATCTAGAAGCAATGTATCGCCTTTGCTTATCCTCTCACGAGCCATACTAAGTGTCAAGTTTTCCACTTAGAATTAAGGGTCACAAAAAATATTACCAATTATAATAAAAAGTTATTTTCCTTGAGGGCTTATAATGCTAGTCAATCTTGCTTTCCAGATGTTTAGATCATCAAGGGCCTGTTTATATTTCAATATTACATTACCATCTGTTGCTTACAAAAAGAGAGGGCTAACTGGCAAGTTAAACCTTTCAAACATTACTTTGCAGAGTTGCTGAAAAATCCCAGAGGGGGCAGTCAAAAAACAAACAGTCTCCTTTTACTGGAACTAAGCTTAGACTGGGAACCACTAAACTAGGTAACATAAAATTAAAACCTGTTTTGGCAATGAACTAAAAAAATCTGCTCTTTCATTTGCTTGCTAAAGGTCACCATAACATTTTGAAGGTCTCAGTGAAGTATACTTCCCTTGCCTAACATTAAGTTGTTTCACACAATGTCCAATTCCATTGTCATTTTTCCAATCATCGAATATCATGCATTTCTGTGGAGTTTTCTATCCTGTTTAACTCCTAGCTAATAGCATTTTGTCTCTCAATGCCAGCAGCCTATGTCCTGGCTTGATTAAAAAAAGGAGCCCTGAGGAAGCTATATACACTCTGACTACACATTGGGGACCTAGCATAAGAACAACCATATTTCATGGTGTTATGGGCACGGTGTCATGGAACCTGCTTGCTAACTCACCCTTGGTTCCTTTTGAACGAGTATGCAGCCTTTTATCTTCAGCATCTGCATCCATCTGTAACATTAACACAAAATCTTAAATTTACCTCCTTTGTCCCTGACCAAAACTTCCATCCAGTACACAATTGTGTATCAAGATGTAGTAAAAGTTACAATGAAAAACAGAATAGCCATGCTTACAAAATACAGTCTGCCTCTGAAGACATATATGTTTATACATAACATGTATATGTATTTAGAAATGCACACACGTATATGATAAATAGATAACCCATACATACATACATACATACATACATATCTTTAGGATAGTCAGGATTGTCATGTATATGACTTTCTTAACAATCCACAGATTGTGAAAAAATTATTGATCAAATATAGAAATGAGAAAGAACAACTATTAAAGGTCAATTCTACTCTACTGTCCACAAGTGTTTGTTGGTGATTCAGGCACTTCTGTGATAAAGAGCCAGTTATTATTAGAAGCACGGTGGTTCCAATGAACATAGATACCTAGAAAACCATCCTTGAAGGCTTCTCTGTACTTCACCAAATCTTGCATCCTTGATCCTTCTTAGCCCTTTCTGAAACATTCTACTATTTTAAATAAAGAAAAAAAAACTACAACATCAAACATAACCTGAAGAGCAAATGGTATACATTTCCACACAGAATTCTAGTGGAAATTTGGGAGATGATTGTGATAACTATCAAGAATGCTGACTTTTGAATGATGTGAAATAAGACAATGAAAGTTTCTTAAAACTTCTTCATAAGAGATTTTAAAACATGCCCAAGTACAATGCAAATGTGCTACAAATAATTGTTTTTGCATTTGGATTGTGAGAGGATGATATCCATCTTGCTGACTAGTGTCTTCCACCCTCCAAATACACTTCAATATTTTATTAAGTTAAGTCATAGCTATGTTTTAATCAGGTGAAATTCTTAAACACAAGTTAGGTTTTTTTTTCTGTCTGAAAACCAGAAGCAGAAGGTTCACTTTAGTTGCTCCCATCCTTAAAAACTGAGACTAGGCTGTATGCAGTGTGACTGCGATGGTAATGGGAAACGTGTCTCTGTTTTCTGATGCTGAGTTGTGATTGAAGGCACTGACCTGCCATAGACTTATAATAGGGGAGCAGGTGTGGCAATGATGGACTTTAATTTCCTTTAATAAACCTTTTATGTGCCACACTTTTACTGCCATTCTACGCTCTCCAAGGTCCTGCACATAATAGGTTCATTACTTTTGATTACTATAGTCTATTGAGACAAACAACTCCAGAACACACTATATATTTTGTTCAGTTAAACCAATATAGACTATTTATCCATTGTGCATTATTTCACCTGCAACTCTACAGACAAAATTAACAACAGCTCTTATAAGCTAAAACTACTAAAATCACTGGTACTCTTTTGTCATCATTTTATAATAAATACCACACCAATCATAGTGCTGCTTTTTAAATTATGAAACAAAAAGTGTTCACTGCTTTCACTAAACAGCAGTTACTTCAGTCCAAATAACAGGGTTCATTGTGATGAATATTAAAAAAAAATCCAACAAGGGGAGAACAACAATAAAAGCAACATAGGTGATTTTTTTTATCAATTTCCCTCTTTTTTGAAAACCACATAAATTTATGACAGATGTTGAAACAGCCTAGGATTAAAATGGCTAGGCTTACTAAGGATGGTGAGCATTGCATTGTGAAATCATCCTCCTCCCAAGAGTATCTCTGTTGCATATAAAGTGATTCAACTCATGCAAGTCCCCCACCCCCCATGTGCTAAATGAATAACTAGATTAAGAGCGATCTGGACCATGTGAGGGTTAAAATGGCGAAAACCATGAAATATTTTGGAGGAAACTGTTCCCCTGGGTCAAAATCAACACAACATGAGCCTAATACTATATACACAGGTGCTATTAACTCTCCAGAATCACTCTCCGACAAATTCCCCAAAAGGCAAGTGAAGATTAAATCAACGAGTTTCTTTTGCAAAATTGAAGCATAGGGTACAAAGAGGGCTGGAACATACAAATAAAAGTTACATAAATACATTTAAATGTAACCTTCCAGCAGTTTTAAATCTCTTTTTTTTTTAGTTTAGCTATCAAGAAACCAGACAATTCTGTCATCATCCCATGCAGCGACCTCCCCATTAAAGTCAATGGAAGTAATGCATAAATATTCATGGCTTTCCATTTGTATTGTGCACAGAATACTGGTTTCATAATTGTATTTTGGTGAACCATTGTCCTCTAGTTGTAGAATATATTGAAATAAAAATAAAAACTCATTCATGAAATTAAAACCTTTCACATTTAACTGAGGTGGAGTCTACAGAAAAGAGATCAAACTGCCCTGAGTTCACAAAATGTGGTGTATCGATTGGACCTTACCTCTTTCCATCATGCCATAAGAACAAGAAAACTGGTAAATCTAGTTTCCAACCATGGCATACACCTTGGTGATAAATAGAAATGTTCAAAATATGAAGCAAGTGGTACCTTTTGACAATGATGATCTGAGTCAATCTTTTTTTTAGACACAATTAAAAAACCAGCCTCAGGTATCTGAGAAATCAGTAGACAGAAATGGAAATTCCTGAGAATTGTTTGTATTTTTCTCATGGATTTTCCTGCCTTCTCATTGGGTAGATGAAGGATCTCATTTTGGAAAAAAAAATCAAATCTAACACTCTGAGAATAAAACATTTTATAAATGTTCGCTAAAATGGGAATTACTTTTTTACAGTAGGCACATTCACATTACAAACAGCATAACATTGGTGAATGTTTTTCTTGTACATTCTTGCAGACTAGAAAACATATACTCAATTATCACATGCCCCAGAAATCATAAATAAAGTGGCAAAAATATAAAAAGAACATCTTTGCATTTTATTGTTCCCATTTTAAATCCTGAAGATTGACAATATTTTAATAAATTTAGTAAAAAACTGAGTGACTCATTTCTTCATTCAAAATAGTAGCTTGGTTTTTCATAAAGCTCTTCTCCAATATTCTTAAGGCCTTTTGTGCACTTGATGCTCTGGTTTGAAAATATAGCATATGTTATAATAATCAAGATAAAAAAATTAGTCCTTTGTGATTACCAGAGACATAAATTGAATCATTCTAGCTTTGTCAAAGTGTCTTTAGTTGAGTCTATTTTTTCCTGTGGAAATAAAAATTACAAAAAAAATCTTAATTTTTAGGATTTTCTGTCAGAAATTATGGTTTCACTGAAGAGATTGAATTTTAAAATATAAGAATGTAACCTATGGTCCATGTCACTGTAGAAAAGCAGTTTTGGATTCATGTCTATTTGGTTCACGTTGAGGATCTCTCTAAACAAATATCTTTGACTCTTGCCCTGAGCCAAGGTTTTCCCTGAGAACATTAGAATTTGCCTCATGTCCCTTTATGGGCCCTTAGCTCTCAAGCAAGCATGCAGGCCAACAAAACATTAACTACAGGACAGGTTTTATTTAACCTGACAAAAACAGAAAGGACTCTTACATGAACTCATAAAGACTCAAGGAAACTCCCTTTCACCCTTCAGTGGGCCTCTCGCTTCCCCAAGGAGCTATATTTAACCTATTACCAAGACTGTCTCCTCCTTACCCCCAATCCCCACAAAAAGAAAAGAACTTGAAAGTGCCAGGAAGTCCAGCAACCCTCTCTTCTAGTGAGACTGCATAACTTTAGGGGCCTATATAGCCACCTGGACTGTATATAGAATACACTGGGTGAGGTTTCTTGCAAGAGGAAAGAATTCAGGGTTGATGGGTAATCAAGTGATCTCACAGCCCACATGACTCACAATCCTAGGACAGTAGTAAGTCTGGGATATCCCTCCACTTTAAGTCTCCCTATAATGCCAATCAGTCCTTCCACTTCTCTTCTCTGTTTGTTGATGGCTCTTTCTTTTCTGGCAGGCAATCTGTTTATGTGCTGGATGCCATCCAGGTGTCAGTGTATGTCTCTGTTTTAGACTCTCCATTACTCTGTGCATCTGAATTGGCCTGCATCTCCATATTACCCAAGTTCTTTGGAGGGGCTGTATGATGCTCGGTGGCTGTAAAGAAGACTACATTTGTATGTTTACATATTCCCTCTCTCTTTGTCTAACCTCTTCTAAAAGTCAACTCTATTTTAGTGCTCAGATGTGTGAACTAGCCAAGAACTTAAGTAGTCAGTGCTAGAGCAAAGGCCTCATCAGTGAGGCCATGGAGACTTGGGACAGTGGGGATTTATACCATATCTAGACAAGGAAGCTCCAGAAAGAGGACCATTTTACCTCTTCCATGGCAACCTGAACAGAATTGTTACACAATTTTTTAAAAAAAGTAGAGTTCTTGTTTCAGCTGTCTGGCACATTACTACAATAGCATTATTCCAAAACGCGTGTCTCCAAGGAAAAGTGTTAATGCAAGATAGGAAAAAGCATAAGAAAAAAGAAGGAAATAACAAAAATGAAAGAAAAGTAAAAGAAAGGGAGGGAAAGTGTTAAAAAGTAGAGAAGTAAGGATAGAAAAAAAGGTACTGCCACTTACTACTTGTGTGAATTTGGGCAAGTTACTTAAGCTTTATGGGTCTCAGTTTTCTCATTTGTAAAATGATAGATTTGG
This sequence comes from Vombatus ursinus, assembly GCF_900497805.2. NCBI lineage: Eukaryota > Metazoa > Chordata > Mammalia > Diprotodontia > Vombatidae > Vombatus > Vombatus ursinus. The sequence continues at coordinate 2,990,412 of NW_020955033.1, read as the reverse complement.
ATACATGCCCTGTAAGGTTTCTTCCTGTACTTTATGATCTAGGAAGGGAAGAAAAGATATGTTTTAAATTCAACAATTATATCATAAACTTGGGAGGAGTAGAGAACCTTAGTAATACATATATATATCTAAAATTTAACTCAATATTCATTAACATTAAAAAAAACTATTAAAATCCTTAAATACATGTGTATATATGGTGAGTTTAAAAAGTGCTTAGATCAGTCAACCAATATTTGTGAATCACTTACTGTGGCCCATGAAGTATACTTAGAGTGAAAAATAATTCGAATAATCAATTTATATACACACATATATTTATATACAAAATTTTAAGCCCAAATTATCTAAGAATTTATATACCTGAGTCTAATGTTGTTTTTCTTTGTGCTTTGGTTTTATTCACTTATCAAAGATGAAGGAAACTGGCTAAGACAATTAGAAAGAGTCCTCCTATTTATCCAATGTTATTTGGTCCTCATTCACTAATGATAATTCACTTACAAAAATAATTGTCATTCATGTGAGAAAACTTAGACTCTTCATTTGTGTTTTAATCATTAAATACTTGCTTTTTATTATTCACTACAAATTGCTGAGATGAAGTTATTATTGAAGTATTCACTATTATGCCAAGAAATTCTTTAAAATTAAATATATGTGTACATACATATGTATGCATATATACACACAATATGGATATATGCTTATCTCCATATGTGTAAGGTACTCTGTTAGGCCTTGGGGACATAAAGTTATAAAGGAATTCCTGTCCTGAAGGAGATTATTTTCTAGATAATATATATACATATACTTGCATAATAATCTTTTATAGTTACATGATTTTGAGAGGCACTTTGTGAAAGTCATATATCTTTATTTATAATCTATCTATAATTAGCCCAAATCCTACCTGGTGAATGTGTGTATATTCATTTTATAAATTCTTTGCCTATATGCATATATTATGTGTGATTAACCTAAATTCTATCTAGTAAATGTATACATATATAGAATAATATTCACTTAAAATTCTTCACATATATTTAACTTGAATAACTATCTTTTAAAAAAAAGTGATGAAAAGTTACCTGAGTAATACCTTCAGTGACAATATGGTTTTGTATCATTTCATACCATTCTTTGTGGGCTATTATTTTCAATCATGGAGAACTCATGGTAAGCATAAGAATAATGTCTGTTATCACTGAATAAAAAGGATCCTATGCGTTCCTCTCCATGAGGAGCCCTTTTGTCCTTGGTACATATTTTGTTTTTTAACGCCAACATTTTGCAAAAATGACAAAGAGAAACACAGAAAGTTGGAAAAGGCTAAAGCCCAGAAAATGAAACAGCCAGGTGATGCCAATACCTTGGCATTAAGTTTGGCTACATTGAAGAACAAAGCATCCACTACTGACTTGCCTTGTTTTTGATGATTCGGGTATGGTTTTATTTAAGCATTGGTTTTGGATGTGAAAAAAATACATTTGCCTCTCACACAGGGAGGAGAGCATGAATATAGGTTTTGATTCTGAGTTATAAATAATGGAGAAAATATAGATTTGGAATATTGCAACAATAAATGATGAGAATTTTTTCAGGGATATTGTAATTAAATGTATATTTTTTTCTATTTTCACCCTGTTGATTGTTCTTTTCCTGCCTTTTTTTCTGTGTTCACTAATAGCTCCAGAAGAATAGTAACATTTTAGCAAGGTGGTGATGGAAGATGGTATTGAGGGTGGAGAGAGAAGTTCGTAAGCTTTCTGTCTTCTAGGCTTCCTACCAAAAGCAGCATTTTAAAATCACTATTTATGAAGACATTTATAGCCTTCTGAACTTTGATTATTACTTTATGGTTCACTGTCTTTGATTTCAACTTTCTCTTATTTATTCTGTTCCTTGTAGCACTGTCCTTGATACTTCACCAGAAAGTTGAAAGCCCTGAATGTGATTACCCTAAATAAATGCTACCTCTACTTCCTTATCTACTTCCTCTATCTACTTCCTCTCCAACACAAACACTAAATCTAAAGGAAAAAGTACATTCTATTTGAAATCTCATAAATATAATCCGTCTCTGATAGAAGTGTTCCTGAGGATCAAGTGCTACATATGCTTATAACGAGTAAGGTGTTTTTCAGAGGGGATTTACTACAGAGTCACTTGAAAATGTATTTGCAGTGAAAGAAACCTTAGTACAGAGGCAAGCCTGGGTAGCTTTGTAATGAGGATGATTTATTGTGAGTCTCATTCCTGATCTGAGTTGTCGCTGCTGTTGTATACCTCATCCATGCAACTTTGCACAACTGGCAGGGCTGAATATAGACTAAAGCCATATGTTTATGTCCTTTTGCCAAACGACTACAGCAAATAGTTCCATTATTCCCTTAGGTAACTAACATGTGCCAAGGATTTCTATTAGTCTGCTTTACCAAGGCATTAGAGGGCAGAGTCATTGCATTATGAAACTAAGGAGCAACTGGCAGCTTTTCGCTATAAGAATTCACCAATTTCTATATCTTTACATATATTTTTCCACTGTATAAAAAGCAACTCAATGTAAGCAACTATTTAAAGTGCTCCTTTTTATTTCTTAAAGACATTTTCTGAGCTATGCCTATTATAAAATATACTTAGAATTAAAAAAATACATTCTAACAAATGTAGAAGTACTTAATAATAAATTTTTAAAGAAAACTTGCTTCTCAGTCTTTTGTAAACTGTCCATGGTATTAATCAGCAGGATTATAGTCATAATCCTTTGTTTTTTAACCCCAAAATCAGCATATTCCATATCAGTATTTGACAAAACTAATTTTGTCAAACTCATTGATTAAAACTCAAATAACAATACTATTTTGATGAAGACTTAAGGGCAAACAAACATTTGTGAAAAAACAGTATGAATCAACACTTAGAAGCATAGATCCAGGGAATGCATGTGTTTAATATTTTAAAATGCATATTCATTTGATTGTGCCATTAACAACTATCAAATTTCTAAATTCAACACAGCAAAATATTTCTCACAAAGCAAGTCAAAAGAGAAAGTAGCATCATAGACAAAATATTTTCTAGAAAAGTTTTGATTAAGCTTGATTTCTGTAAGTGAGATCCATTTTCTAATTAAAAAAAAAATTCTCCCTCACCTTTTTCTGTTCACAAGTGCAATGGTATGCCAATTTTGAATGTGTCGGTCCTTCAGAGTGACTAAGATTGCTAGTCTGTGTTAGTGAGAAATCCTGATATGCATTCTCTTAAGATAAAAAAAAAGAAAAAAGAAAATATATCTATCAATTTATGTCAGGTAAAGCAAGTAAAAGTGAAACAACACTAATAAATACTGGTGAACTAGCTCAATGATAGTCTTACTTCCAGAGTTACTGATACAGGCTATATAGAATAAAAGTTTTAGTGTTTCGGATGCCACCTAATCATCATAATATAAAACAAATCTATGCCTTCCTTTTCTGTAGAGACATATTATTTCTGTCTTTTGGGGAACAAATTCTGTAATAGGAAGGATAAAAGGGACTCTTTTCCCTTTAACTTCTTAACTTAAGAACTGCAAAGTTTTGACTAGGATCCAGATGTACCCAATAGTAAAATAAAGCACAAATCAGATATTTCAGTATGCTTCCAGCTCTGTCTTCAGTTTTAATAATAAAGGTACTGAATTTTTTAAACCAATACTTGAATGTGCTCTCTAAAGAAATAATTTAGCTTTTGTTTACTTTGCATTCAGTCATAATACATCTAACATATCGCTTCTATTTTTGCCCCAGGGATTGAGAATGGAATCAGCTTTCAGTCCATTTGGCACTTGAGAGAAAACTCTGAAATTCAGTGTCTTGCACTCACCATTCTGGAAAGGGATCTTTTTACCCACATAGCATGTGCATTACACATCCTTCTTATTAAAGTGAGACTAGGGGAATAGCATTTTCAAGGGACTTAGGGGGTGAGATGGTTTAAGACATTTTCAAGTATCTGTGATGACATTTTGTGTGTACATCAACTTACTGTACTGACTGGACACTTTTTTTTCTGTGCCATTTATAAAACATCACTCTCAAAACTCATTTTTAGCCATTCTGCTTCCTTGGAGAAAAGGAGAGTATGTAACTCTATCAAGTGGGAGAACATATTATTGATTTCGAGGTAAGGATGAAAAAGTAGCCTCAAAACTTGGAAATTCTCAGCTCATGTTTCATTGCTACTGGAAAAGAAATATGTTTCCCCGAGAAATGTCTTTTTCTGAATATTCTCCTTCACCCTCAGTTCTAGAAAAGAGTTTTGAAGCTTTCCACCTGCTTATTCCTCTTTGTTTGCTACACACTAATCTAAAACAAAAGATCCTGGAAAAATAGTCACACTGGTGAATAAAGCTCTTTTCTAAATTCTGAAAGTAATGGCTTTTTGTCTAATACCCTATCGTGTTATGTATTTATTAGCAATACATTTTCCATTTATTTTCTCAAAGATTGCCAATAAAGAATGGAATCACATAAGGGAGTAGCTGTAAACCCTCTGAGTTCCCTAATGTCAAACTCATTAGCATCCGAATAAGCACACAGCAGCACATCATGTGCACAATTGCAATTTTTTACTACTTTTAATAGCGTTTCTCAAAGGGCTCATTTTCAACTTTCTTCAGTGGTTAGTTGGTTCTCAGGGGAAAAGTAGCTTCCTGACGCTCACAGCTTCCACTCAACAACCAGGCCGTTTGCCGTCAGATGCTTCAGCCCTCTGCCCTAACCCCATCTGCTGTCTCTCTCGTCCCCTGGGATTGAGAGTTAAGACAGCACAGCTGAGATCCACTTGGAAGAGTGCAAAAAGGGCAGAGTCAAAATATAACTTCTAGAAATCTGCTTTTCCATAAGTGTTCATGAAGAGTCTTGGTAAAATACAGGTGAAGGGAATGCATATGTTTCAGAGAACTCTGTCATCTGAAAGATGTGTGTGTGTGTTTTACCTCAAATACACAAATGCTATTGGGGATTCAGATATGGATAGTAGTGACATTGCAGCACCTATTTGTTGTGCTATTACACCAAGGTTGTGCATTTTTAGATCATTCTATAATAATTATAACACTTTGAGAATTAATTTAATTTTGAAGTACTTTGTACCACTTATAAGCATCTTAAAATGTCCTTAGAAGGTAATTACCATTGCAATTACCTAAGGCTAGGTAATTGGACAAGTCCATAAAGAGTTAGTGAGAAAACTAGGTCTATGCCTTTCCTACCTAGATGGACAAACAGGTCTGTATTTGAGCTAGCAACGACTAGCTCAGGTCTCTTATGCAGTTCAAAGCAAGTGATAACTCAAAAGTCTATATAACCTAACAGGTTACACTTCTTAAATGTACTCTGTATGTATTAAATGACATTTACAAGGGAAACAGACTCATTACTAAACCCTATGTTTGCCTGTTTTACAACTTGCTAGTAATGAGGCCTTGCTGCCTCTACAGCTGGTTCATGGGTGAATGGCAGTCACTCCTGAAAAAGATGTGGTTGTTCTTAAAATCTGTGACACAATGGAATGCATCTGTCATGTTGTAAAAAGAGTCTGTCAAATTATATTGTGTCATGCCGAGCGACACACCCTAATGTAATGTGATATATGTGCCAAATGTATCACCAAACTGTGACTGCGGTTTAAACGAAGGCATCTCATGTGATACATTTCAAACGACTTCTGTTGTAAGCAGGTTTTGTATTATAAGCATTCAAACCAAACTCAAAGTGGAGAATTTTGCAGACAAAGCAAATTACTTTCATAGCTAATGTTTACAATGCAATTGTAGGTTGGGGATATAGGTGGGGATAAGAGGGGCAGCATGGTATATTCAAATCCTGGCTCTTATACTTACTACCTGTGTGACTTTGGACAAGGTCCTTAACCTCTTTGATCCTTAGGGCCTCATCAATAAAATGATTAAATGGACTCTAAGATTCCTTCTAGTTCTTCATCTATGACCCATGTCCTTCATTTGCATTGGCTGAATGACCTTTAAAGTCTCTTTCAACTCTATTGATCATATGATTTCTGCAGGCATATATGCCAATACATTCAGGCTTCCCTGGTTCAGGCAGGGTGAGAATGATGAATGAAGTAATTGCTGAAGTTCCAGAACTTTGAATAAGCCTCCAAAAGTTCATTTTTCCTAATATTGTATGATTATTTGGTATCCATATCCCTTGGGGTCATGTTCTTTTAGGAGTTGTAAAATCATTCTAATTATAAATCTTATATGTATATCAAGTCTATATCACCAAAGAAATTATTTGTGTAAATTAAATAATTTGCTTAATTCATTTCTCTTCATCAGTCAGGGATTGTTATAAAAATAGATTGTGAGCAAAAGGAATGCATTTTGGCCATTTATTTTATGTTTTCCATCTACAGAATAACATGACCAGATCATCATTTAGACAGACCTTTCTCATTGGCTTTGGAAAACTAATCATCCAAGTTCGAGCCCATTCAGGTTTTGCTTAAGTTGGTCAGTTGATTGAATAAACCCATTTGATTCCTTTAACTGTCTAGACTTGATCTGATCCTAAAATTTTCCATTTGTTACAGATTGCTCCACTAAAATTGTCTCTAATGAAATCTCCTTCACTGACTCCTACAATCACTACACAATGAGATAGATGACTGATTTCCTTGTCACAACAGAAGTTTCTTTATTTCAAATATGATGGTTAAAACTTATCAGAGAATATATTTATGTACAATGGTTACTTTCAAAATGTCTTTTCTCCTTTTATTACTTTACATTAATTTGAACCAGTTAGCTCATTTGAGACCAAGCTTTGGGTGACATTCAGTCCCAGGAAAAGTGTTTCATGTATCAAGACAATCCCTCATCACTGAACTTGTTAGCTATCTTGTTGATCATGGGGGACTGGGTGACAATGTGTGATTGGTTTAGCAAATCACTGTGAGGAACAGTTATTGCAAATGTGCAACCTGATGGTGGGACAATGGCATAATTTACTTTTATGGGAAGTCCATTTCATATTTAAAAAATTTCCTTCCTTCCCTCCCTTTCTCCCTTTCTTCTTTCCTTCCTCTTCCCTTCCTATCTCCCTCCCTTTATCCCTCCCTCCTTTCTTCCCTCACTATCTTCCTCCCACCCTGACTCTTGGTCTTCCTTCCTTCCTTCCTTTCTTCCTTCCTTTCTCTCTCCTTCCCTCCTCTCTTTTTCCTTTCTCCCCTTTCTTCTTCCCTTCCTTCCTCCTTCCCTTCCTCTTTCCCCTCCTTTCCTTCCTCCCTCCCTCCCTCCCTCCCTTCCTTCCTTCCTTCCTTCCTTCCTTCCTTCCTTCCTTCCTTCCTTCCTTCCTTCCTTCCTTCCTTCCTTCATTTTCTCCTTTCTATTTTCCTGAGTTATTGAGTGTAATTGAAAGAGTACTAACAAAATGAGTTTCCATTAGGTACACTTTGTGATTTTTCAAAGGAGAACAAAAATAATATTTGTCAACAAATGCCCAAATTCACCATGTCCATGCTTAATCAGTGGGCCACCTTTTCCTGCTGCAACTCTATGTAATATTTCTAGGAATTTTGAGTACAAAAGAAGCAACAGAAAAGCAAAGTAATGCTCTCCTCCTGGAGCTTATATTGTTTGATTTGCGGACCACTGAGGTCACACGTATAACAAAATAACTTCAGTTTTCCATTGTGATGGATATGGAGTAATTGTGCCTGTGCTAGTAGGCATCATAATATCAGTATTTGTCCTCATACCTATAAAAACACAACACTGGCCTTCTCCCCTTAAACTCTGAAGCAATTCTAATAACATGTGCAGGATCATATTTCTCCTAGCAGAAGGGTTTAACTTTCACCTGATTTAAGCAACAAAATATCCCTCAAAGATGCCTAAGGCCTTTCTGTAATTAACATAACTGCATTTAGATGCTATTCATGACTGATAATTCCAACACCTTGTGCAAAAAAAAAAAAAAAGGTTGCATGCTGTAAACATTATAAACATATTCAAATAAGCTTAACACAATCTGCCATGCTTATTTCTGCCTAGATCATGGACCAGCGAAATGGTTAATGCAAATGGATTTATAATTTGCTTTGGGGGGCCAGTTTCTTCTCCTTATTTATTAGCCCAGCTGATGGGGCAGATTTGATGAGGCACTTCTGGAATAATTGAGTCATCACACAAAGAAGGCTGCTAGCATTCAGAGTGGTTTTATCAGCAGCAAGCAGGCCTGATTACTGACAATTACACTCTGATCCGGTGATGGAGGAGAAAGAGCCAACGAGTGGGAAATGTCCGTGTTTCTATCCAGGAATAATTTCTACATTCATTTTACATGCTAAGTGTTTCCTATCTCTGCATAATAAACTGTAAACAGGAATAGATGGCACAATGTCCCTTAATATTTCCTGGTAATGAAGACACAAATGTACAGTGAGTGCTGATAAATATAGATGAAACATAAGCTATTCTCCCAGTCTGTATTGTTACCTTTAAAACAAATGCATTTTTGTGGTAAAAGCATAATCATAGCTAATGCAAAAAAATGACAGAAGATTGAAGCTGTCCTTGTAACTACATAGAAACTTTGTAAAAGTCCTGTTAATCACTGAGGCTTTAAAGGCTCACAAGCTGAAGGTGATATCCTGGAAAGTACATCATTTGGTTTCTCAACAGTCAACTGTGTAAGAACTCGTTTGGTTAGACACAGCAAAGGAGAGCAGCAACACTGACCTCCATTAACACTTCAGTGAGAACACATCTCAATGCTAAACTGGAAAACAATGAAGCTGGCACTAGAAGACATCTTCACTATGATAGATTCCCATTTCCCTCCCATCAGGCCTTTAAAATGAGAATGTTTATAATGAATAATAAAGTTAGACCCAAGATTGCATGAGTTCTTATGTGTAGCAATCTGTTATTGCCTTTAGTGTGCTATTTTTTTTAAACAACTTAGATATGACATGGTTTATTAACAAAATGCTACAAGCAGACTCTATCTCATCTATGTATTGTTTTAAGCCAGTTTCCTCTCAGACTCAGAATATGGTGGAAATGTCCAAAGAAAAGGAAGACACCACATTATTGTTCTTCTTAACATGTTGCTATAGATCTCATTTCTAAAAATGTTAACATTCTGTTCTATCAAGAATTTTTCTCTTTTAAAGTCAATCAAGTATGAAACTTTATATAATAAACCTGCCTAGGTTTGTTTGCTTAATATTTCCTCTGTTAAGCTCCTTCCTGGCTTCCAAAGAAATAAAAGTTGTCCTCTGTTCTGTGGTAACTATGGAAACTCTGTTTCATTAAACTAACCACTAACTTCAAGGCTTGTATTGCAATTAAATGTGCTATTTCGAGTAAAACTATACCAAATGGCCTTACTATGTCAAAACATTTTTAAGAAAAGTTCAAAGAGCACTTGTTTTTTTTTTTTTAAAACTAAATTGTTTTTCACTTCAAATGGAATTTTCTTTTTACGCTCATACTTCTTTGATGTATTGAAGGAAGAGCATTTGCTTGGTATCTTTGGATGGTCTTCATTTTCTTCTACCTGTATAAGCCTATTCTTCTAGGTGTGTAAGCCTAACGAAAGGACATATATACATATAACTTATTTCTATATAAGAGATATATGTAGATATAATTTTATATCTACATATACATATATAACATATGAATATATGTGTTTGGTATTATTTTATGGGCAATAAGTTTCCTTTTCATAGGACATATTAGCCATGAAAATAAAGGAATCGTGGGCCATAATCAGTAGGATATTGGGAAATTTAAGTGACTTTTTGAGCATGATATGAAATTTTCCACTATTTAAAAAAAAGATGAGGAGAAACTCAACTGCCAAAGCAAAACCACATTGTGTTCCTGGCAGATCTGTCTTGGGTTCTTCTGGCCCATTTAGCAACCAACCAACTAACTAACTAACTAATTAACTAATTAACTAGCACTTTCTTTCTGTCTCTCTCTCTCTCTTTGTCTCTCTCTCTCCTTTTTATTCTTTATTTTTATAGTTTTAGAAAGAAAATGTATATTATTATAAAGGTTCTGAGAATTATCACTAAAATTAATAAATGACCAACAAAATTAATTGAAAGTATACAAAAAACAAACAAAAAGTAGCTAGTCTTGGTTAGATAGTGACCAAAATAATACTTTTCAATTGTCCACATGACCAAGAAATCCAAATAAGGGTCCCTAGATGATTTAAAAAGAATACCTAAATAAAATATGCCTTGCATACAGTTGATAACATAACAAAGTATTTGTTGGATTGATTTGCAATTGAAGTCCATAATATTTAACATGTCCTGACAGCAAGACAATTCAAACATCATCCAACAATTATTTCCAAAGGATTACTTTTGTATATTTTATATTTACTAATCTCTGTACCTGTTGTTTTCCCCCAAGGAAAATATAAGCTCCTTGAGTTATGGTACATAGTCATGATTTACATACTTGTTGAATGTAAGTGATTTGGTAGAAACACCTTCCATAATTATTCTTTTTTTTGATGGTATTAATAAAATGACAGATTTAGTTTATGTTCTAGATAAAGCTTACCTAGATTTTAGCAAATCTTTGGACAAAATTTCTCATTCTATTCTTGCTGACAAAATGTAGAGATGAAAGCCAGGTAATAATACAGTTAAATGGAATCAGCACTGGTTGATTAACTATGCCCAAAGAATATTTAATAAATGATCTATTGGAAGAAAGTCTCCAATGGAATGCCTTAGGGATTTATATATTGGCCTTGAACTGTTGAACATTTTACTAATAACTTGGAGAAAGGCATAGATGGCATAGTTATTACATTGGTGGATGACACAAAGCTCATATGAGCAGCTAATTCTCAGGAAAAGACTCAAGATTCAGAAATTGAGGGAAAAAAACACAATCAGTAAGTGTTAGTAGAAAAGTACATGCCTTTAGGGGAAAAAAAGAATAATTATGGGGAAGGGGGTAGGGTTAGATATTTTTCCCTTTCATCTGATCCTCCAATTCCTAAAAAATTATCTTTGATATTAATGTCTTTGATATGATGTTTGACTAAGACCTAGACCTACCTCAACTTAAAAATCAGAGATGTAGATTTAGTTCAGATTCTAACATATTCACTCCTTCCCTCTCCCCCATAATTTCCTTCTTAAATGTAAAGAAAGGTAAAAGCTTATAATTAAAGTTTTAATATCTGAAGGAGTTAAAGCCAAAAGTAATATGTGTCTCCCCCCCACCCATCCCGAGCTCTGATTTCATCAGTAACAGGAATTACTGGTAAGGAATTTCCCTTTATCAATACAGATTGCACACTTCTTTGTAGTTTTCAAGATTAACTTGGGGGCACAAAGAACTGACTGACTTGTCCAAAGTCGCTCAACTACTACATGTCAGAGACAGATTTGAACCCAAATATTCCTAACTCCATAGCCAGCTCTTTATTCACTCTGCCATGCTATCTCTCTATAAAAATCTAATGTCTACTTTTTTCAACTTATTCCAGAAAAGAATCTATGACATGTATGTATCGATATATGTAGTTTAATTGTGAGTAATATTTTTTAGTGATTTGAGGCTCATTTTAAATATTTATAACTTGTTAGAATGGATTTCCTAGGTACTTTGCACCTTCCTTTTAATATTAAAGAAAGTAACATGACTGTTTCCCCAAATGATCACTTCTCCAATGGCCATTCTCTGGAACGTAGAATAGCATATATTATCAGTAAAGGACAAGAAGTGCATTTGTAGGTTACAGTTGGTAAAATAATGTAGCATAATCTAAGATACTGGATTTAGATTGGATGATTTTCCCTCAGCAAGAATATTTTCTGTCATTTCTCTGTGTTTCCCCCATTCACTTGGTCAGTTTAAATATAGATCAATAATAGTTCAAGTATAAAAGACATTGCATTTTTAAAGTTTTTATGTGGAAAACTATGATTCAAATTTGTATGTGAAGGAGACCAAAAGAAGTAAAATATCTTTGAACTAATCATAGGCTATCTTAGTTCTCTATCAAAAGACATTTTGTTTCCCAAAGTTGTATTAAAAGTATCTATGAAAATATTGCTTAATCCTGAATTCTTAAAAAAAAAACAACTTTTTATTTCCACTCCATAAGATAGACAGTCGACTTTACTACAGGAATCAATTTTTGGGGTATTAAAATATATCTGCAGTTCTTCATCTCCCTCCTCACCCCCTTCTCTCTCTCCTTTCTCCTCTCTCCTATTCTCATCCAATTGTTGTAAGTTTTCTTTTTTTAAGTCATTAATGTTGTTTTGGCAAGATGCCTTTATTTAACAGGTCAAAGATATTGGGTTCAAATACATTGCCATGAACATTATCTTAATGATCCTACAGTACCAATAAGACCTTGGTCAGATAACACTAATATTAATCATAAAACCTTCACATTTCTAAGAAAGGAGGGTGGTTGGGAATTATACCCATAGTTAGGACATTTTTTTTTCCTTTTAAACAGACTTTACTTACCTTCCCTAAAATATAGGAGATTTGAACTTTTAAGTCTGAATTGCTGTGGATGAGAAACATCGCCAAAGCAAAAAGGGAAAGAAAAGAAAAGAAAAAAAGTTAATCAAATATTGATGATCCACAACTTAATTTTCTGTTCATGAAAAATACATGATTAGTACACAGTTCTTTCAAGGAATTTACACAATGGAGAATAGCATTGAGTTTGGGGAAGGTCATATAATCAGGTCTAATATATAATAAAGAGCCCTCCCATAGCAAGGAAAACAGGTGTGTACTGTTATTCAAATATGTCTTTTAGATTGAAGTTTCTTTGTACTGCAAGTATATTTGAGAACCTTTTTTTGTGAACACACCTGAGAGTGAAAGTGAATTATCTATGACTTTTTTTTTTTAAAGATTCAGTGGTTTAACACTAATTTCTAATCAGATCCTACAGAAAGGAACAGCTCGCATGGCAGCTGTACTTTTCCCAGGGTTAATTACCTTTCACTGCTCTCTACTAATGAGTCAGCTGTTCCTGTCATCACACAGTTACACTGTGTTCATCTGTAGCTCGAGCTGTGGACAAACATAGTAGCTACAGCCCTGTTTACATACTGGTGAAAAAAAAAACTTTAAAATTCCTTTCATTTCCACATGGAAGAATATTTTCTGAGTATGCAGAACTGGGTATGCCAGTTCTTCTAAGGACAAGGGAATCCCCCCAAATGCCTGAAAATCCCCTGACCTCAAACTTTATTTTAATCGAATTCGTAGTCTTGAGTGTGACCCTATTAGGAATGATCAAAAGTTTGCAGATTTCACTGCTGGTGAAATAATTTCCACAAACTATTGCATTAGAGAATCAAATTTGAAGTTGGAAATGTTGGAAATAAAACATACAAAACTAGATTCTAACTATATATGTAAAGTGAATTGAAGAGTTTGATTTAGCCAGAAATATTTTCACCCAAATATTCAGAGAGTATTTTATGTTGAGAGTAGTTTGAGAGTATGTTGAGAGCATTTTAGGGGGACTTAAATTTTCTTTGATTTTTTTAATGATTTGGATTTCACTATGCATACCAATGAGCCTTTGACTTCAAATCTGAAACTCTAGATCAAAATTAATATATATCTTTACCTCCTTTTCTCATTCAGGAAACAAGGTCCAAGTTATATACCCTTGCCAGTTTTATCTTTGAGGCCTAAGGAGTTTGAAGGTACCTACTCTAATCACCTTCAACTTGCTTCTGAGAAAATTAGTGATGATCAAATTGACACCTTTGTCCCTTTATTAGTTGGGAGGAATTATCTTTAGATAATATAAGATACTCAGGTCCCCAAAGGCTGCAGTCATACAGACCTGGGAAAAGGAGCTGGAATTGAACATTCAAGAGCAGTTTGAAGCTATTTGTTTGCTCTTCTACTGTTAGTGATTCTTTCATAAAGCTCTCTGTTAAAAGAGGACTGAGAGGTGACTGGTCTGGCCTGTAACTGAAGTATGCTCTGAGCATTCTCTATATATCTTACTGGACTTTGTCCATTTCTCAGAAAAAAAGCCATTTATTCCAGGAAAGCAATAGCAATCACCTGCTGCTTCATTACATACACTATTATTTGATATGAATACACAAAATGCAAAACTGAGTCCTTACAAAAAATTTAAACTTTCTGAAAATAAAAAACAAAGAGGATGAATTAATTAAACATACATTATAAAGAGCAAGCAAACGTCAAGCAAGAAAGATTTTCTGGAACCTCAAACATGATAGCAGCTGCAGCAAACCACTGAGTTCCTTTAGAAAGGGTCCTTTACTATGTCATTTTCATTGCACAGTAAAATATACAAGGTTCTTATCTGTTGTTGCTCTCTTTGGGAACAGATTACATGAATGATTTTGGGGAAAGATGATGTCTTTAAAAACTAAAAATAGTCTGAGAGCACATTGTGTGAGGAACAGCATGGTATAATGTAAAGGTGTGAAACACAGGACTCATGGGGGTCACAACACTTCTGAGTGTGGCCTTAACCATATTAAAATGGAATTAGGAATATTTAACAAAATAAATACAAATTCAATAAGACATAGTTAATATTACATTTTAAAATTAAGTCGATGTGTGGCCTACAGGCATCTTTATATATGGTTTAGTGTCCCCCCCCCCTTTTTATTTGAATTTGACACCTCTGACGTAATGGTTAGAGTTCTCACTCCAATTAAGAAAGACTTGGGTTCAAATGTTCAAATCCCATCTCTACCATTTTCTGGCTGTGTGATCCTGGGCAAGTCTTTTGACCTCTCTCAGCTTCAGTTTCTGCAGCTCTAACATGGTGATAATAACAGCATATACCTCAAAGGATTGTTGTCAGGATCAACTGAGATAATGTGTGTAAAGCACTTTCCAAACCTTAAAGCACTACATGAATGCAAGCTCTTATTATTACTTTATAAATTCTTGAAGACTTTTGGATGAGATTTTTTTTTAATAAGAAAAAGGGGCATGTGACTGGTTAGCAATAGCATGGCCACAGAAACAGATATCCGCCATAAGCTATTTTAGAAAGAGATGGAAACTGAATGATACCTCAACATGTTGAATTAGCAACAACCTCCTCACTCTTCATGAGTTTCTCACTGGGCATATTGGGTGCTTTTGCAAATCATATGCATTTCTCAGACTGACAGTCCAAGAAAGTGTAACTAGGTACACTGAAGCAATAATTTACCAGGGGGACACCCCAAAGGAGTACTGGGAGAATCTGGTTCAATATGGGAAAAGGTAAGTACAGTTATCTGAGAGGACAATGGTAATTAAAAATGAAATAAGACTTGATGCCTGCCTTCAGAGCTTCTTTTCTTACATGTACATAGAACTATAATATACCCAAAGTGCAGGAGAGAACTGTAAGCAAAGGGCTATGTGAGGTTTCAGACATAGATCTGAAAGGCAACTTAGGTCCATTAGGGATCACCCATTCCAACCCTCTCATTCTACAGATAAGGATATTGATAACAAAGATGTTAAGCGACTTGTTCAATAATGGAGCTTGGATTCCAACCCAGTTCCTCCTATCTCCAAATCCAGTGCTCTTTCCATAAAATCATACTGCCTTCATTTGAGGGAGAAAACTACCAGAAGGAACTGGAAAGATGATACATTCCTCCACCTCACACATATCCTCTTCCACTTGGAAATCTTCAGAAGTCAGTTGCCCACTTCTCTGATATACTACAGTGAGGATTCCTTTCATGTATTCATTGGATAAGATGCCCGGTGAGGTCCCATGAAGCTTTCAGAATCTGAGATTCTGGAATTCTCCTTCATGGTGGAGATGAAGGACAGGAAAACAAGATACAATTATAATTTTAAGACTTCAGGGTAAATGATGATGGTGGGTGCCCTGTACACAACTGGAAACAAGGCCTGCAGAAAACTGGACATCAATAATAGCATGATCTAAACAGGGGTAAATTAGGAGGATTGAATATAGAAGTGACCTAAAACTTATTATACTTTATTCGCCTTCCCGTGGTCTATATTCTAGCCAAATTGGTTCACCACCTATGAAACATATCAACATTCTATCTTCCATCTCTGGGTCTCTCCTTGTTGCCTGGAATGCCCTCCCTCCTTACTACTGATTCTTAGAATCCACAGCTCTTTTTAAAGCTCAGCTCAAGTACTACTTCCCATATAAGGACTTTTTAAAATTCTCCTCAACAACTATTCCACCATTAAATACACACACACACACACACACACACACACACACACGTACACACACATATATACACATATACATATATACATATGTATATGTGTATATTATTGCCCCAAATAGAATTAAGCCCCTTAAGACAAGGGCCTCTTTTGTTTTTATATTCCCAAAGCCTAGGACAGTGCCTGATACAGGTTAGATGGGTACTTTCAGTGGTATAGAGAATTCCTGCCAATACAGATCAGCACCTTTGCTGCAACTTACAGTATTATAAATTGTTTGGGGGAACAGAGGATTTAAATGACTTGCCCAAAGTTACATAGCTGGAATGTATCTGAGGCAGAATTTGAACCCAGCTTCTCTTGGCAAGGATGCCGACTCTATACCCACTAAACCATATTGCCTTTCACCTGAAACAGAGTAGAAACTTAATAAACACTTGTCGATTGAGTGATTTAATGAATGAATGAAATGAGGTCAAACTTTCATAATGGAAGTCATATATTGTTCATTTGCATATGTAACCACCATGAGATTTTCATTAGCAAATATAAAAATAAAATTAAAAAAGCTGTATCACCTTTGAGTGTTCTTGAACAATTTTGAGAAATGATGTCATTTCTAAGTAACTTGAAACTATACCCTTGTAACTAACCCTTTCAAATGTGTCATATCACAGATAAGGAATGAATATATGTATGTATGTATGTATGCATGCATGTATGTATGTATATATATGTATGTATGTATGTGCGTGTGTATATATATAGTGTGTGTGTGTGTATGTACACACATACATACATACATATATATATATATATATATATGTAGGTTGCTTGGGCCAGCATTGGAAATAACTGGAGGTGGGAGTTACCACCATATTTTGTAGGGAACATGTCTATTTTTTTATCTTACGTAGTAGTGGGGGAGCTACTCACCATGCTATTACAAATATTTTGTTGTACAATGCAAAAATAACAAACAAGTTATTCAAAATAGTGGTAGAAGAAGACATCACATTCCTTTTCCCCAAACCTTCCCTTCTTCCTAAGCGCCATGTTATTTTTGAGGGCATTCTTGTCACCTAGTCACTCCACCCTCAGAATCATCCTCTATTTTCCCCTTTCCCTCCCCCACAGCCTCACAGCTAATTGTTTTCCAAGTCCTGTCAATTCTACTTCCACAATGTCTCTCACATTCATTCCTCTTCTCTCTCCTCACATGTCTTATACCCTTGGTGAGGCCTTGTTCATCTCACACCTGCAGTAGCCTCCTTACTGGTCTCTTTGCCTCTGGTCTCTCCCATGCAACACAGGTCTGACAATGTCCTTCCCCTATTCAGGAAGCTTCAGGAGTTCCCTCTTGACTCTGGGATAAGATACAAATTCTTCTGACATTTAAAGGCCAGAGTGTCCCCAACATACTGTTTCAGACTTACTATGCTTTATTCCCCCTTTTTAATTCTATGTTCTAGCCAAATTGGCCTATTTATTGCTTTCTGTACATGTGATTCTCTCTCACACCTCTGTGCCTTGACACAACTGTCTCCCATGTCTGGAATGAACGCTTTCATCTTCACTTTATATCACTTTATAGAATCCTAAGCTTTCCTCAATGCTCCCCTCAAGTATTACTTTATGGACAAGACTATCTTGTTTCCCCCCAATGACCAATGTCCTCCCCATCACCTCGCTAATTATTTTGTATTTGTATTAGCTTAGCCATGTACATATTAAACCCCTTCTCCCAAAGGAAGGTGTCTGGACTGTTTCATTTTTGTTTTTGAAAAACAGACACTTAGCATAGTAGGCACATAAGTATATAGTAAGCACTTAATAAATAATTTTTGAGTGAATGAATGAAGCATGTGCTAAGAGAATATGCCTCAAAGGGATTTCAATAAAATAACTTTTAAAATCTTAATTTTCATTTGTATAAGATAATTTTTTCAAAAAGCTCATGAAATTATTAACTCAACATAGAGACAACTAAACAGTCATGCAAATATTTCCCCAATTATTGACTGACTCACTGTTAGGTAGGAGGTTTGAGCTATGATGAAAGTTTTAGTTATATGATATGGATTTCAGTAAAATTCTAGAACAAGTACCAAGAAATAAAATGTGTAAATACCATAGCTGGAAAAGGGAGAGAGAATAAGTGAAAACTTTTCATTTTGAACACATTACAAAATTAATAGATGTAGTATTTTATATAGTAATATTTATAATATTACATTTCTTGTCATATTTGATGCTTAGGAAAGCAGGTGATAATACATTTTCAGCAATTCTATGAGCTCAAGTTTGCATTATAATAAAACCTTATGAATGAAAACAGTATGAAACTCCATAACTAATGATGTTCCTAATATATATCTGTGATCTACACTACAAAGAGGTATATATTGGAGTGTAAGGATTCAATATTTTAAAAACCTTCAGAGTAAGTGAAGGGCATTCTAGGAATGATAAGTAATAATATAACAGGAAGTGTTGCAAACACCAAAGAGGAAAAAAATACTCTGGATAGACTGAATTGAGATGAATAACTGTGATTTAATGTGAAAAATATGAATTACATTAGGAAATGTTAACTTTCATGTGAAATACACTAGAGGAAAATACAAAAGACAATAAATTAATACTTTAAATGATTTGAGGTAATAGGATTTTTAAAAAGGTGAATTTTCAACTGGGCATGATAATTTAAATGCCACTGCTAAATAAACTAAACTTTCTCTCCTTTCTTCAAATCATTAACACATCTTCTAAAGTAATTTTAGAGGTAATGAAATTGAAACTTTGTACCAAGTAGCAGAGATAGCATGTACACAGATTGAAAACTGGTAATGAGTATTAAAATCTCCAAGACACGAAAACAGTAAAGACCTGAAGCATATGGGAGGAATATTAATGAACTTTTTAGAGGTATAATACACACAGCCATGGGGCCACAAGTAGTCAACCCCCCCACCTTCCCCCAAACCCCATAAAACCAAAAACCAAAACTCTCAAGTGCTGTCTTGAACCAGATCAAAAATTAATTGGGAAATGTTTGATAAAATAAATAAAAAATACAATACAACACATATGATGGTAATTTGTAGTTTTCTAAGTCACTGTGCAGTCTTCAGGGATCCTGTTTCTATTTCAGTTTGATACCACTAAACAGTCTACCAAACACTAAGGAAATACTATAGTGCTAAAAAGGACACCCCTAGTACAATTCAAATACAAAGCTGGGGCTTGATACATGTTTTTTGATGTATAATGATAATGACAACAATCACTGGATCTAAGGAGTCCCAGCTGACTATAATTTCTTTCTTTCTTTCTTTCTTTTTTTTTTTTTTTTTTTTGGCTAGGCAATGGGGTTAAGTGACTTGCCCAGGATCACACAGCAAGCAAGTGTCAACTGTCTGGGGCTGGATTTGAACTCAGGTCCTCCTGACTCCAGGACCAGTGCTCTATCCACTGTTCTGCCTAGTTGCCCCATGACTGTGATTTCTTTGAGTCCAGTTCAGGAACTGTCTTTTGCCTCTCTTTGAATCCATAACACGTTGCACAGTGCCTGTACATAGTAGGTATTATTAAATGCTTATTGATTGACTCTAGAGAAAGAAAATAACAAATACCTTCCTTCAGAGAAATAAACTATCAGGTAACAAATATTTTTAAAGGCAAAAGTGGAAGATTAAACTCTACTAAGAGAGTAAAAACAAACAAACAAATAAACATTAGGAACGAAACAGGGTATTTCCAAAAGACTTAGTGCTATTAAAGCTAATAAGCTATTAAAGCTTAAAGCCACACTAAGATTTTGGGGACACCCTATACACTGACAGCATTTTGGTTGAAGTACACTAGTTATTTTTCACTATTATCTAGTGTAAACTCTCTTTGGTGGCTGTATGATAAAGTAGAAAACACTGGATTTGGAGATAGAGGATCTGAGTTTAAATCCTATCATTGCCTGGGTTACCAGGAAAACATCATGTTACCTTTCTGTGCTTCAGTTACTTCCTCTGAAAAATGAGGAGGTTGGATTTGATGTCCCCTAACGTTCCTTTCCAGACTAAATCTGTGATCCTATAAATTGGTTCTTATCCCATAAACAAATCATGCTCAAGCTTTACCATCTCTTTGCTTATGCTCTCTCATGAGGAATGTCATCTGCCTTTCCCTTTGTTATAAGGTTTTTGGGAGAGCTAGGTGGTGCAGTGGATTGAGCACTGGGTTTGAAATCAGGAAGACTCATCGTCATAAGTACAAATTGGCTTCAGACACTAGCTATGTGACCCTAGGCAAGTCACTTAACCCTGTTTGCCTCAGTTTCTACATCTATAAAATGAGCCAAAGAAGGAAATGGCAGACTACTCCAGTATCCTTGCCAAGAAAACCCCCAATGGGATCAGGAAGAGTTGGACATGACTGAAAATGACTGAACAATATAAGTCCTTTATATCTGACAAAGATAGGACTGAATCTCATCTTTCTCATGGAACTTGTTTGATCACTGTGGCCTCTTGAATCCATTAAGGTAGGTGGGGAGGTTCCTCTTCAAAAACAAGAGGGAGTGGACCCATGAAAAAGACTTAACCTCAAAACAATAAACTCAGGCTTGATCTGTGCTCTCTTTGCTTCTAATTACTGTGTTCTATAACCTGACCTGTAGTTAGTGCTTAACAAATGCAAGTTAACTGACTTGTTCCAGAACCTTCCACGGAATATCTTTTTTGGCAGGTGATCTCTGCTTCTTTCTATTGGAAAATTCCAAGTTTTCAGGTTAGACCTGCAGTGAACCCCAATCTAGAACAGTTGAACCTGTTTGGCCATCATCAGACTAAAGAGGTCATAGGATCCTAGCTCCAAATCTGGAAGGAGTATGAGAGGTCATCTATTTCAATGTTTTCATTTTATAGATGAGGCAACTGAGGTGTCCCCAGAAGGTAAATTACTTCCTCAAGGTCAAAAAGGTAGTATTAGGATTTGAATCTAAGTCCTTTGATTCCAGATTTAGCTTGATTTCATCCTGGTGCTTAGGTTTTGTTAATGCCATTGCTTCTGGGCTTTCTCAAGTTATGACACATCCATAAATAAGCTGCATCTCTGAAGCAATTATGGTATGTTCCACAAAATTTAGCACTTCATTACCTGATGGCACGTTTTTCACTCTTGTTTCATGTGCTTTACTCGTCTCCCTGCCTCAGGTGTAAATGCTCTGAAAACATGTTATATATTAGAAAGAAACAGACACGTAAAGGGGAAAAATGAACAGTAAGTTAAGAACACTACATTCTAGGCCTGCCACTAAATAGTTATACAACATTGAACCTAGTTCAATTCTTGGCTCTGCTATTTAGTATCTGTGTGACTTTGGACAAGTCACTTCTCTCTTGGCCTCAGTTTTCTTATCTGTAAAATGAGGAGAGTAGACCCAATGACCTCTGATTTCTTTGTTAATGATCCATAATCCTATGATCTTATCACTAGCTGACCTAGAAGTCATAACCTAGAGGGCCTTTTCACTCTACATTACTGATACTCAATTTCCACATCTATAAAATGAAGGAGTTGCAACTGAACTTGTCTTTTGAAAGGTATCTAGGTGGTACAATGGATAGAATGCTAGGCCTAGAATCAGTAAGACTTCAGCTGAAATCTGGCTTCAGATACTTACTGGCTGTGTGACCCTGGGCAAGCCATTTAACTTCTATTTGCCTCAGTTTCCTCAACTATAAAATGCAGATAATAATATCACCTACCTGACAGTGTAATTGTGAGGATCAAATAAGATGTTTGTAAAGTAGTTAGACCAGTGCCTGGCATATAGTAGGTGCTATATAAATGCTTATCCCCTTTCCTCTTCCATTTTCCCATAAATCTGCCCTTTTCTCAACTTTGGGATCTCTGCCAAAAGAATTTCCACCCATCCCAAGAGGTAGCCTGCTGTAGTAGATAGAGTGCTGCATGTAGAATCAGAAATACTTAGGCTTAAATCTGGCCTCAGATATTTACAAACTGTGTGATCTTGGGCATGTCACTTAACCTCTCTGGGCCTCAGTCTCTTCATATGTAAAATAAAGAGATTAGAATCTATATCTTCTGTGGTTGATTCCTACTCTAAATCTAAGGTTCTGTGATCTATCTACTCTCCTATGTTTTAAACCTTATCTTTGACTCCTCTCTCTCTCTCTCTGTCTCTCTCTCTGTCTCTCTCTCTCTCTCTGTCTCTGTCTCTGTTCCCCCCCCCCCCATCCCCTCTCTCTTTCTCCAATTACCCGGTCCTTTTGATCCTGGCTGTCAAAGATCTCTTGCATCTTTCCTTTTTCCTCTATTCTCCTTACCACCACCCTAGTACCACTACCACTCTTTACCACTCATTAGACTATTATAGCAGCCTCCTAAAAATCTTTGTCCATTCTTTTAACTCTCTGATTAATCCTTTACACTGCTGCCAGAATACTATTTCTTAGGCAGATATCTGATCATGGCTATCTTCTACTCAAGAAGATTTGAGCTGGCTCCCTATTACTTCCCAAGTTAAGCTCAAAATCTTTGTCACCCAAAGTCCTTCACAATCTGTTATCAGTATATCTGTCTAGCCTTACCTTACATTGCTCCCTTTCATACACTTTGTAACTCAAACTGGACTATAGGCCCTGTGCTCTTCTATTGCCTTGTCTTTGTTCACATCTTTCCTCAAAACTGACACCTCCTCCCCTTTATTTTTTACATTCCTTTTTAACCTTTAAAGCCCAATTCAAATGTTTTCCTCTCCATGAAGCGTCTCTTGGTCTCCCTGGTCTATAATGACCCAAATCCTTTGACCTCAAGTAGTCTGATTATTTAACATTGTATAACTTTCCATGTCTTATCCTACAACTAGGCTGTAAATTCTAGGAGGGAAGAGTGTGACTTATCCCAGTCTTTTCTGTCTTCTGCACCCCGCACATGGTATCTGCTTAACAGTGTTTGTTTCATGAATAAAAGAATGAATGAATATCCAAGATCCTCACTAGCTAGTTCTAACATTTTGTGACTTCTTTGTAGCCACAGAATAGGATAGAACCTTCAAAATGAATACTTCAATTGACTGGCTGATTTAGCAAAGGGTTACATAATTCATGTCATCTTTTCAAGCTCTTGTTGTAGCATTACTTAGCTAAGGAACTGTATGATGGCACCACCCATGGAGTACATGCAACTCTGCCCATCCCAGACAAGTTCACTGTGAAATGTTCTAACCATCTTATGAAGCTCTCATGGTGTACACATAGCCATTGTACAAGAAATGTGATCTTGCTCCCCCTCCATACACTGCAACAAGTAACTGATTTCAGCAGTGCCAGGAACTTTCTATCCTATCAATAGGGTAGACAAACTTCACACCAGCAGTTTGGTATTATATATAATATTCTATGACAGTATTTGGAAACTCAAGAAAAAGGAAAGATTGAATTCTTTTAAAATAATCTTTAGCAATACCTCCAAGGAACAATATTTAAGTTATAATTTTAATAAAGTCCTTTAAGTAGGATTCAAAATGCAGACACAGCTCCTAGCATTTGAAGATTTTAAATTGGTCTAGGAAGTCTAATTTCACAAATGTTTGCTGTTTTTATGACATACAACATATATACATACTAAAATATTCTTACATTTAGATAAAGATAATCTACACTAATATTAGTCTCATTCATAAGTTGTAGGGAAAAATAATGAATTTCATTTTTTCTTGAATAATTTAGCTGCCAAGGTGTTTTTTCTAAAGCATATATAAGACCATGTGACCCAACTACTCAGTGAGCTCCAGTGACTCCTCATTATATCCAAGATCAAAGTAAACTACTTTGTTTGGCATTCAAGGCTTTTCATAATCTGGTCTCTTCCTACCTTCCAAATCTTTTCACACTTTACTTTCTTCCATTCTATGATCTAGTGACATAGGTCTACTTATAGTACCTGGAACATGACTCAATCTCCTATTGCCATGCTTTTACACTGGCTGTCCCCCATGCCAAGAATGCTCTAGCCCCTCACCTCTTTCTCTTAGTTATTCTGACTTCCTTAAAAACTTAACTGAAATCCCACCTATTCCAGGAGGCCTTTCCTGGTTCTCTTAGCTGCTAATATCTACCTCTCTCAATTACGTTCCTTCTCCTGTATACCTACTTGTCTTTTATTTGTATCTTGTCTCTCTCATTAGAATATAAGTTCCTTGATGACAAGGATTTTTTTTTCATAATCTCAATACTTAGCAGAGTGCCTTGAACATAGTAAATATCTGCTTGTTATTTTATTGACTTGGCTAAATCAAATATTAATATAACACAGATTCATTTCAATAAACATTATGTTCCAAGTAGGAAGAGAAATACTAACAGAGAGAAGACATTGTCTTTATCCTCAAAGAGCTTACAGTCTAGTAGGTCAGATAAAACTGTACAAAATAAATGAGCAAAAAGTTCATAAGAAAGACATAAAACATTATGAGAATTTAGAGAAGGAAAAGATCATTTCTAGCTCTGGGGATCAGGGAAAGTTTCATGTAGGAGAGGACATTTGACTTTGGAGTTTGAATGATAGGAATTTCTTCAACAGATGGCTTTTGGTGTGCATTCCAGGTTCAAAGAACAGCGTCAGAAAACACATTAAGGAAAGAAAGAATAAAATGTGTTAAGGAAATGGTGAGTAGTTGGGTTTGGCTAGTATTATTTCCTACATGGAGAACATTGTGAAATGAAGTTGGAATGGTAAGGTAGAGCCATGTAATGGAGGATCTCGGATGTTATACTCAATGATGGAAAGTTGCTGAAGGTTTCTGAATGGGGAAATGATAAGAGTTGCAAATTAAAAAAATTAATCTGTCAGCAATCTGTCAGCATGTATAAGGCAGTTTTTAGAAGCAAGGGTCCAAAGGCAGGGAAATCAGTAAAGAGACTAGAGGCTCCCCAGATAGTCTCGGAGGGCAATAATGAAGACTTGAAACAGAGTGGTAGCAATGGAGATGGAAAAAAAAAGATAGATGCTAGAGATATTGTGGAGGTTAAATGGGTAAGACGTGGTAACTAATTTAGTTATCCGGGAGAGAGGCATCAGATATGCATGAGATTTTAAGCAAAGGTAGCTGGGAAAATGTTTCCATTAACAAAAATAGAAAGATTGGGGGAAGAGCTGGTTTTAAGGGAAAATGAATTGTTTTTAGTATGTTACTAGATTATATTAAGCTAGATTGGCATATATATACATATGTATACATATATACATACATAAACACACATATATATTATATTTGAAACTGATGAAGAATAGTAAACATTTACATCACATTATTTTTTAAAATTCAAATAGTGATTTTATGATAACTATTTTCCTTATGAAATTAATTTAATTTTATATAATTTGAAACAAAGTCTTATCAATTTACAATTAATGTCATTAAATAGATATATTTATATATGTGTGACATATTTATGAATTTATATGTGTATGTGTAAATATATATTATGTATATACATCCTTCACTGGATCTGTAATCTCATCAATTTGTGTACTCCTTCCACTGGTATAAATTGTAATCCATCCATGCCTTCTCATCCCATGCTTTTTTTGGTCTAGGTTCTACAAAAGATTCAACCAATGTGATGGAAGCCTTACTTCATGTCCTTTTTATTTTGTGGAATCAATCTCTCTAGCAGTCTGAGGAAGCCTACAGGCCCCTTCTCAAAATGTTTTCTTGTTTAAATTCATAATTGAATGAAATACTAAATTTCATTTAGATGTTAATGAAAATAAAGATGTATTTTTTCCCTCTAGAAAATCATGGATCCCCTGAAGTCTGTCAATATACCCCAGGTTAAGAACTCTTGCTGTATGTCTTTTTACCTTTTGTGAGTACCAGAGGAACACTTGGGCTATCCATCTGTTATTTTCATCCTCATCTCATAACCAGCCCATCTCTCTTCCCAAGATCCATGTCTTCAGTCACATCCTTTTAGCTACTTCTTGAGCAAAAACCTATCTTGTTCATCTATAACACAGTAATATTTATGATACTATTCTATATTGTATCTAAATCTAATCTAACATGTAATGCTATATTACTAGTCTTGGAGAAAGGTCCTCTTTTTCTTGTGGGAGTAAGTCTGAAAGCCATGTTACCTGACCATGGGATAATCACATATCAAGGTACTAAAGAGGTGTGAAAATATAAGAAATTTCAGAAGGTCATTTGGTAAGGGAAATCTGGTTACCCTGTTATCCAGCCTATATAAAAGCTTTTAGATTATTGTTGACTTTTAAACTGCAATGTACAGCACAAAATCTGGAAAATGTGCTGCATTGGAAAACCAATGTTAGAAGGTAATAAATTGAAATGAAAATTTTCAGTGGAATAAAAATGTGGAATGGGTTGTTTGAAAAAAAAAAAGGCCAAAGGCAAACATGTTTAATTTACCTGGGACAATCAACCTAAGCAATATTTGTTTTGAGTTTTCTGGTCATTTTCCTTCTTTGGGCTTGAAACCCACATCCCAGGAGTAAAATGACAGAGCTTTAATCCCTAGAAAAAAATCAAATTCCCCAAATACATCATGGAAACTAGGATAATCCTTCATGAAGTCAGAAACAAAAATTAAAAAAAAAACTTCCTCTACTATTAACAACAACAACAACAAACATGATCTCTATTCTTTCATTTTTTCAGGTCTGACATTCGGCAGATGACCTCTCTTATTTGTCCCTACATGTTTTCCAAAATATAAAAGTGAAATAGAGTCCCAAGGGCACTGTACTTGAAAGGTTATGAGAGTTAGAGAATTTTAACCATGCCTGCCAAATCAGCAGATGGCTTGTGATTATAATTATATGCATCAATAAAACGAATAATCTTTACAAAATTTGAATTTCTACTAAAGTAAGGGATTTAGTAAGCAGATGCAACAGAATGCATTTTCTTTAACCCTTTTGATAGACACTGCTCTCTTTCACATAGAGAACCTTAAGGGCTCCAGATATATTAGATTGGATACTTTCTAATTTTTTTGTCCCTTGTTGATAGTGTTCATATTATCAGCCTTAAATCTTTTCTGGGTCTCAACTTTTTTAATGAGACACCCATTTTTCCACTTCAGCCCTCAGAACTTTAGTTAAGGATAGTTCCTATTCAAGTTACATGTCCTAAAAGTTTTATTTTTGGACAAGCTACAATTTAAATTGTATGTTAAATATCTTCATTACAATTCAAACCACAATGCTAAAGAAATGAAATAACCAATAGTGATTGCTTCTATTCTAAATCTAAAATCTAATAATATCAACATTGTCCATTCTGAGATTACCGATTCTGTTTAATCTATGTTTCTGTTAAAAAAAATATTAGTTTTTAACTTTAAGTTAGGTCTGGGTGACAGAAGTAGAATGACTGTTAAGTTTGGAATGATATTAGATATCTCATATATTGTTTATCAGATACAACATATATTCATTCACCTTATTTTTGACACATACTGAAAAAATTTAGGAAATTCAATTTTAAGGTTTCCTGTCTGATCTTATTCCATGATAAAGTGGGAAGCATAGACACAAAACTAGGAGACAAATTGAATCACCAAAGCAACAGGTAGGTTTTCTGAGATTAGCGGGAGGAGTATTGGGAAGAACACATCACAAAAAGAGTCTAAAATATCTTTTTTGGTAAATTTTAATGCATGTTTAATTTTTATGTCAAATAAGTCTGAATATTTTTAGTCACTATTCAGTCATCAAAAAACATTTATTAAGTACCTACTATGTCCCAGGCACTGTGCTAAGTGCTAAATCAGAATTTCTAGGAATAGATTTCTATTAAAGTATTCTCACATCCTATCTGCCCTACTCCACCAAATATTTTATTTTATATATGGTTAAGTACATTTAAAAAGCCAAATTTGTATGTACAAGGATGTTTGCAGATTATATTTATTTTTAACCAATAATCATCAAGTATCTTGGCATTTATGTTGTATGAACTTTAAAAAGTGGATTTCATGAACAGTGGAATGTGAGATTGATTAATCTGTGTCGGATAATTCTGCCTAATAGTGTGTAGGTAGCTGACAGAGTTGTTGGGAATACTACCTGAGAAGTCATTGTACTTTTTGTGAGCTAGTTGAGAACATGTAGTTCACCTAAAAAATATGTGAATATAGGAGGCTCTTGTCAACTATGATACTCCCTTAACAAGTCGCAAGTGGGAATCCAGGTAAAATCACCATTACAGCAAGTATTCTTAAGATCAAAATTTTACTGTATATGTAACCACTTTTTTTGCACACTTACTGGTTATGAAAGCAATGTTTACTTCATTTACATTCCAATTCTCCTAAAGATATTTGAATTATCTATTCAAATTCACTGGAATGGAATTTTCAGTTCTAAGGACAGTCATCAGCCAACAAACTTTAGGAAAGAGTTCCAGCTAGTTTCTTGAGTAATCACAGTGCTTTCCAATTGTAATTGCTCTTCATTGAGAAAATCCACATTCATTAAAAAGTATTATTTTAAAATAGGCAGAAAATTGAGGCCAATAACTTGGGAACTAAATCCGAAAGGTCCACCTTTAATTATGATTTAAAGTACCTTCAAAATTACAGAAAGGCCAAGTCCATAATTTTAGTGAAGCAAGTGCATAGCTATAATTAAATGAACCAAATTATGAAGAACATAATTTCAAAATAATTTATTTTAGAATTAGTTGGAAAAACTGTTTTAATTTATCAAAAGGTTTGGATTTTAAAACATATTAGGACATTGATTTCAAAACACACTTTATTTACCATTAAAAAGTCAGCTATTTGTATAATAATCATAACCTATTGCTTCACTTATGTTTATTATACATTTGATCTTCTTAATATAAGCTAAGAATTGAGAATTGATATGAATAGTCAAGCAAATTTCTAAATCTGGGGTTATGAACAGGAAAACATTGAAATCCTAATAGTTCTGAAGTGGCTGGACTGAAATAATGGGATTGTTATATCAATTTGTAAATTGCTTATTTCTATTTCCAAAAGTTGTGGGAAAGGATGTAATCCATAGTATTCCATTGGAACCATTCTTTTATCACTTGTCTCACATTTGCTTGTATTAAAGTTGCTTGCAGGTTTTTTGAGAGGGAATGTGGTATAGTTGAAAGAACACTAAAGTTTGGGTCAGGAGAGCTGGATTTTAGGCTGAACTGGAACATTTAGTAGCCACATGATTATGGGCAAGTCATTTAACCCCTCAGCCTCAGTTTCTTAAAGGTTAATAAGACTTGAGCTACTTATATCACAGGGTTATTTTGAGGAAAATACTTGATAAGGTACACATTGATATGAGATTGTTGTTGTTGCTGCTGCTGCTCCTGTCCTCTACTTTGCTATATTGTTGGCTTCTTGAAGGCAAGGGTCATGTCTTTTATATTTTTGTATCTCTCAAAACAACTAATACTCTACTTTGTACTCAATAGCCATTCAATAATTATTTGTTAAATGAATGAATGAATGAATGAATGAATGAATGAATGAATCTGAATTAAAGTTCGAGCATGAAAAGTTATCTCAGTAGAACTAAAATTTCACACCATTGCTATGGTAATTAAACGAATGAACGTACAGGAGAATGGATGACTCTTGCATACTTAGCTTAGTTAAAGAATGAACTTTGACATACATATAACAACACTGATGAAAACAAACTTGTAAGTACCCACTTTGCTCATCTGTCTGCTGCTCTCTTGCCTCAGCTGAAATACAGAAAACCTCATACATCCATTTTGGTGAATGCTTAAAATGTCATCACCATAAAAAAGAGTAAGTTTAGGATTCTCTTGATTTTATAATTGTGACATGGCTGACAGACTTTTCCCAATTGGACACCTAGAACAGAAGGGGTATGCTAAAAGATCCATGGCTTTCTGAAAAGATCATGTATTTTCAGAACAACTTATTGCTGTACTACAATAATGAAAGCCCCATCAGCTATGGCAAACAATTTCAATGAGCAGGATTCCTTAAAAACATGGAGTTCTGTGAGATAACCTGGGAGATGCAACTTGTTGTATTCCTTTTAAAAGATGTTATTTTTAAATAGCAGTTAAAGCCCCCTTTTATAACAGGTTGTTTGTGTAACATGTTGGTGAGATGACATATTATAGAAACACTTGCTGAAATAAAAGTAAACTCCCCTTATTGCAAATATTTAATTTGAATTTATTAGCACATTGTATCATCCCACACTTCACAAAATTGTTTAAGCTGTAGGTACTACCAAATATAATAACTATAGTTACAGTGATAGTCTCTGAAATAGAATATTTTTAAAGTACTAAGTAGATAAAAGGAATGCTAGAAGAAAGCTTTCACAAGCTCAAAAGTCCTATACAACAAGAAAGTACTTATAGATAGGTGAATATATGAATAAACATATGATGAATTGCACATACAATCTCCTATAGGTAACCAGACATAAGTTATTCTGTGTCATAATGTTTAGCTACATTCTTCTAGAAATAAAAATGATTCTGCGTAAATAAAGTACTTTGGCTATCTGATTTAAATATGATATAAATAATTTTAATTCATAGAACAGAGGATTATGATATGTCTTCATAATATTCAGTGACAGTCACTTTAAAAATGTAAGTGACCCTGGTAATATGAAAGTATCTATTTTATAACACCACAACTTTATAAACTGAACTGTGATTTTTTTTAAAAAGTGGAGAAAGAGGGTTTCCCCATAATCTATTTGTCTGACAAGCTTTAGAATAAAATATTTAAATTACCTGAATATCCTATAACAATATAATCCTCTCTTGAACCGCACATGCCCTGAACCCACATGCCTAAAGGAGACAGAATATTTCATCAAGACAAACAAGACTTTCTGTCAACTTCCTGCTGCCATATTTCAGGAAAAGTATCCCGAGACATTATAGTCAAATACATTTTTTCCAAGGGGCACACTAGTAAGCAAATACTGTTGAAGAAGTGTCATTAATATTTTGTTTTCTATATACAGCAATCAAATAGTCATTGGCACTCTGGATATTCAACATCATGGATTCACAGCAGTGTTTATTATTTCAAATTTCAAGAAAATTGAAAACATGGAGAGGAGAACATAATTTATATTATCTATATGGTCTGACTAGGTTTTCTTTTTAAAATCTATGCTGTCCAAAGAAACAATCATCTCAGGAAAGGTTATTTAAGCAACATTATTTAGAGGACAAAGCAATTTGTTAGTGGCACACAATAAGATTCACTGTGTACACCAATTTTCCATGATTTTGCTACCTCTTCACATAGAACTAACTAAAATAAAAGTTTCCCCATGCCTTAAAAAGTTCATCAGACCTGAACGTACATTTGGATGGTAGTTATTTTGTGCCGAGTAAGACAAAGCATCATTTCTCCAGCAGTAGTCGAACTCTCGAAATCAAGTTCACTCACAATTTGGGTCCACTTTACTTTTGCAATTCAAAAACTTTTATTGAGATGGAAAAAAGACAATCACCACTAAAATATTAACACTGACAACAGAAACAGTGTTTCCTGAAGTGATAGAAAAATCCCTTCATTATGACCTACTTGTCTAGAAACGGACTTTCAACCCCATGGTTAGGCTAAGATTTGTTCTACTTTCTCCCTAGGGCATAATTGTCAGACTGACTTACCGTGCGCCTCTTAGCCTTTGTTCTGCCTCTCACGCTGACATCAGGGAAGCAGTGATGTAGAATAAAGCAGGGGTGGGCTAGGTTAGTCCAGTGTTTGTGTCGTTGTGTGGTGTGCAGGGACACTCTGTGATACTCTAGTGAGCTGCTAAGCTTTTTTTGTAGGCTTTGTGTCATTTACTTAACGACCAATCTCATTAGCTGCCAGGGTACAATGGGCTGATGCATTTTCTATGTACATACTCTACATCGTGACCCTCAAGGTTGCCGAAGGTCTATTTAATCAGTCAAATGCTGAATATATTTGCAGTAAATCACTAAAAAAAATATGGGACCACAGAGGTATCTCACAAGGGCTTAATATTTACTGGTAGTTATTTGCAGGTAATAAAATAGGGGCATATTTGAGCAAAAACCAGGGCAATGGAAGCATAGATATACTCATTAGGTTTGTACTGGTGACCTTAATTTGGGGGAACTTTGAATATCCCAAGGGGTAGGAGGTGAATTCTATTTAAAATTTTATTTTTTCTTCAATTTAATCATATTGTCCCAATTTAAAACATTAACAAAAAAGAATTGTCCCTTTAGTAGTCCTGCCCCCCCAACAGCTGTCTCTACCCCCCAAGCAGCCTCAGAACTGGCATACTTGCATTTCTGCCCTCTCTTCAGTTACAAGGTAAAAACCCTTTTAACTCCTATGAAAAATGAAATGCTGAAAGGACTATGAATGACGACAGCTGTCCATAAGTATCAGGGATAGTTCTATTGTCCAGCTTGTCCCTGGATAAAATGAATACTTTACAGCAGAGGCTGTTCAGCTTGGCTAAAGAGTATGGGGAGAAGGGGAGGAGGTCACTGGAGATTTCGCACACTAATTTAATCTGGGAAAAGGACAGGCTCTGCATCTCACTTGAACAGACTGGCGGCAATCTGGGCTCCCACAGAACTATCTCCTTTTGCCTGTGCTCTATTTATTCCTTATCTCTGTTTACCAACCGCTAGGTCCCTTTCATTCACACCACGAGGCCGTTCTCCTACTATCAGTCAGCAGCTGACACTGTGGAAGAGCCTCAAAGGCAAAAAAAAAAAAAAGGGGGGATCAAAACTAAACCAAAGCTGTATAAACAATGCAACAGTAGAAGTAAATGCATAAATCCTAATTCTTAACCCAACCCACAGGGTGTGAGCAGAACCTTTATAGTAAATGCAACAAACCTACCACAGCTATGGGCTACAGAGAAAAGAAAGTCCAAATATCATTCATGAAATCATCATCTAAAGGAGAAACATGAAAATGTCAACTGGCTATTGGTTTTTATTTTTCTTTCAAAGAGAAATTCTTATCTTTATCATGTACCAATGAGTAGGTAACCAGGAAACACCTCTCCAGAAAAGATGAGGCATTGTATTTATAAGCTATTCTTAACTTTTAATAAGATGCTAAAAGTATGAGAAATAATCCACAATCTCAACTTCTGATTTTATGCAGCTAGGACCAGCTCTTCTTAAAAAGCTATCATGTTTTTGAAATTCAAATACTTCAGGTAACTTTATATCTAGGAGTCTGTGACAACATTCAAAAAATGCTGAGAAGTACTGAACTATCCAGTCAGCCAATTAAATCTCTTTTCCAGACGCCATGGCCTTATGTCACAATGAATAACAGGATAGAAGGGTTGTGGGGGTGGGGGGGGAGATTGTAGAGAAACTATTTCTATACAACTTTGTATCATTCTATGTATCAATATAGGCTGTGAAGTAGAAAATAGAGAATAAAGTTTAAAGAAAGGAAAAAGTGAAAGGATAAAAAAGAGGCTTAGATTCTGAGTTTTGAATTAGTTGGATTTTGGGATCTAAACTACATTTTTCTTATTTGAAGCTTTATGGATAATGATAACTATCCTTATTTAGTAGAAGGCACACATTAAGATCTTTTATTCAAAATAAGTAATATAATTAAAATACTTTAGAGCATATGAATTTTCACACAGAGAAACACTTGTGTCATGTCTGTACACACACACACACACACACAGAGACATGCAAACATTCACACAAAAGCATAAATCCCCATCCTCAATGATTCTCTAGACAGAGAATTATGTATTCCTTTAACTTTCCCTGAGTTTTATGATCAATGAAATGATTAGGTACTGCCATAAAATCAGCCTGCCATTGACTCAGTCACTAAGACCTTTACCAAAGATGGGAAGACAATGTTGCTCATTATCAAAGATGATCAATTGGCCCACATTTCAGTTTTGATTTTCACCTATGTGCATTATGAGCAATGAAGTCTTTACTACTTGGATC